>NW_026006422.1:0-4953 GCF_001458135.2 Marmota marmota marmota
TATATATATATATATATATATATTTAAATGTATAATACAAAAAGTTCATCAGAAATAGAAGCATACAATTTACAATGTGAAAAAAAGAACATTGTGCCATAAGAGAAATTAAATGAAGAGTGTACTTAATTTTTTTAAAAGATATTCCTTTTCAAATCTCAGAAAAATTGAAGTAATTTATAATAATAAAAATGTATTGCCAGGCTCAGACTTATTCCCTGTAATATTCAATACTAGAAGATACTAAAAAATAGCTTCCAATTATTCCTCAAGCAAATAAAAAATAATTAAATCCTATAATCAAAGAAACAATAGTGAAAGAATTTAAAAAATCAGACATATGTTACTGAACATAGGAAAAAATCTAGTTATTTATATTAAGTAAATTCAACTCTAATATTCAAATAAATGTAGGAATTAAAACTATATAACAGAATTGTATACAAATAAGAGGTAATATAGCAAAAAGCGGGGTAGAGAAAGTAGAGAAAAAGTGGGAGTAAATATAAAAATACAAAATTATTCATCTTTTTACAACTAGAATTAGAAGTGTTTCATAAAATTAGAAGTTAAGTAATAGAGACAAAAGTATATTTCACAGTAAAAATGTAAATACTTGGGTACATAAATGAACAAAAATTTAAATTGATTATTTAAATAATGGAAGGCAAAAAAAATAAGGTAGATATGATACTCTTTCATAGTAAGTCAACCAGATTGAGTCTTGAAAGTTTTATAGATGGTGTCCAAATGAGAGGGACTAGGAAAGTGTGGGGCAGGAGCCTCTAAACTATGTTATATCTTCTACTGGTCTCATAATATTTTTAAAGTTTGTGCTCATACCATTTGGTAAACTTAACATAAAACAACAATATAACAATAAACTCAGCAAAGAAAAACAAAAGGAAACATGATGGGCATAAGTAAAACTGCTCAAAAATTCATAGTCACTAGCAATATTAGTGAAAAAATAAAAATAATTAGAAAATCAACTCAAGAAATAACAGGATAAAAAGAAGCAAAGAAAAATAGAAGGAATCAATGAAATACAAAGATAAAACATATGTACCAATAACAAATTCTAATTATTTTATTTAAAAAATCAATAAAACAGCTTAACCATCATCTAAATTAATAAAAGGAAGGAAGACATAGCATCTGAGACATAAAAGAAAGTTTAAGAATCATAGAAAATAACTATCAATTCTGTATAAATAAGTATTAAAACATAGGAAATGGGTAATTTGCTAGTAAGATATGAATTCCAAAAGTGATTTCAAAAAAGATAAATCTAAAAAGATAACTGCTTTTTTAAAAAAGTTACTAAATACTTCTCAGAAGAGGATATAAAATCCATCAACAAATATATGAAAAAATGCTCTAAGATATCATCTCACTCCAGTCAGAATGGCAGCTATTATGAAGACAAACAACAACAAGTGTTGGCAAGGACGTGGGGGGAAAGGTACACTCATACATTGCTGGTGGGACTGCAAATTGGTGCAGCCAATTTGTAAAGCAGTATGGAGATTCCTTGGAAATCTGGGAATTGAACTATCATTTGACCCCGCTATTTCTCTTCTCGGACTATACCCAAAGGACTTAAAAACAGCATACTAGAGGGACACAGCCACATCAATGTTTATAGCAGCATAATTCACAATAGCTAAACTATGGACCCAACCTAGATGTCCTTTAGTGGATGAATGGATAAAACAAAATGTGGCATTATACACAATGGAATATTATTCAGCATTAAAAAAGAACAAAATCATGGCATTTGCTGGCAAATGGATGGCACTGGAGAAGATAATGCTAAGTGAAGTCAGCCACTCCCAAAAAAACAAATGCCAAATGTTTTCTTTGCTATAAGGGGGGTGACTCATAGTGGGGATAGGGAGGGAAAGCATGGGAGGATTAGATTAATTCTAGATAAGTAAGAGGGGTGGGAAGGAAAGGGAGGGGGAAGGGGATTAGCAAGAATGGTGGAATGTAATGGTCATCATTATACAAAGTACATGTATGAAGACTTGAATTGGGTGTCAACATACCTTATATACAGAGATATGAAAAATTGTGGTATATATGTGTATTAAGAATTGTAATGCAAAAAATAGTACATGTGTAATGGCATAAATTGATATGAACTTACTTTATATACAGAGGTACAAAAAATTGTGCTCTATATGTGTAATAAGGATTATAATGCATCCCACTGTTGTTGTGTATTTAAAAAAAATAACAAAATCAATAAAAAAAGTTACTGAAGAGTAGCATAGTTAGAAAAAGTTTTCTCAAAAATTGTTTATGAAAGAAAGCAACAACATGGTAAATTATACATGTGTATAATACAAGTGTATACTATTAATGATAGCACACAGAAAAAGAAACTACTTTTTATAAATAATTAGGAAAATAAATCCAACAGAATATTAAAAGAATGATACACTAAAATCAGAAAACAAAAAATTGTTTTGGGAAATATATGACATATTCATAGAAAAAGAAATTCAATAATGATTTACTCAGATGCTAAAAGGGAATGTAATAAAATTTATTGCTATTCTTGATTTTTAAAAAACTGTTAATACAATAGAAATAAATAGACACTTGCCTCATTAGATGAAATGTATCTATTTCAAATTTAAAGATAGCACTGTACATGAGAAATGACAGAACAGTCTTATCAGAAGCAATAACAAGACCAGGGTACCATGATGACCACTGTAGATTTGTTCTGGACCCACTAGTCAATATAATGAGGCAAGAGAAAGAAACTGAGAATAATGACTTAAAGAAAAAGCTTAACTTATAATTTCTGCATACCTAGAAAGTCTAGGAATAAATGTAATATGAACCATGCAATGTCAATGTGTAAAGAACCAAAAGTTCTATTAATAAATAAAAATGACTTGAAAATGAGGATTTATATCAAGTCCTCAACTAAAAAAATCTCAGTATCATAAAGAGTCCAATTTTTAAAAATTAGAATCTTGGAAAGAAAGCAATGAGAAGGGTTGGGACAGTACTACAAAAAATAAAAATAGAAACAAAAAGTTGTCTTAGTATGGTAGTAGGTTTTGAATTGTATGACAGACAAATTAAACTAAAAAGAAAGTACGGAAACAAATCCAATTATACTTAGGTATTTATTTGATAAACCTGACACCTTAGACTAAGATGGGCAAGATGTACCTGGTCAATAACTATTATTGAGATTCAAGGCAGCCATTTAAGGAAAAAATATCTGAATTGGATTTATACCTCACACTTTTAACTGACTCCAAATTAATTAAAGATTTTGTTTTTAAAAATAAAAATAAAACTAGACAAATATAAAATGAAATCAATGAAAAATATTTCCTTAATCTCACAATTAAAGACACTTTAAGTATGATACAAAATCCAGGAATATTGACAATAAGATTGATTTTTTATGGTTTACATGTGAGATGCCCCATAAAGGCTCATGTGTGAAAGACAATGCAAGAATTTTCAGAGGTGAAATAATTGTGCTATGAGAGGTATAACCTATCATAGGATTAATCCATTGATAAAATATTAACTACAGGAAGGTAGGGTATGGCTGGAGGAGGTAGGTCACTGGGGATATGCCTTTGGGGTTTATATTTTGTTCTTGGTGAACAAAAATCTCTCTGCTCCCTGATGTCATGCCCTTCTGCCGTGATATTCTGCCTCTCCCTGGGCCCAGAGCTATGGGTTCAGCTCACCATGGCCTGGACCTCTGAAACTGTGAACAAAAATAGTTTTGACTTATTCCTCCTCTAATTGTTCTTGTCAGGTCTTTGGTCACAGCAACATAAAAACTGACTGAAACAATTGAGAAATATAAAAATTAAGAGATTTGCATAGAAAATGTACTGTAATTAAAGATAAGGTAAATGAAAAATTCATAAATACATTTGTAACTCATGCTACAAAAAAATTATATAAAAATATTTTAACATTACATATAGTAAGAGAAATGCAGCCAGATTGCTATGAGATGCATTTCCTCTCATCTGGTGACAACAAGTGTAAAGTTTGATAATATATGTTTAGGTAAGAGTAAAAGGACAGTCCCTCCTGCTCAGCCTCTGTGCAAAGCACTTTGACAGTATGTCTGAAATCTCAAAGTACACAAAACCTTCATCTAGCATTGCCACTTCAAGGATTCTATCACACATATATGTTTAAACATATTCAAATATGCAAATTAATATTTACAAAGGTGTTTTCAATAAAAAAATAACTAGAAACAAAGTATCTTTAATAAGGAACTCCTAAAAGACTTTTCGTTACATAAAGAACAGAATCATAACACAGCCATAATAAAAACTATACAATAATAAAAAAACAGAGAAAGAAAAATGGCAGTTATCAGGACAATACACAAATGAAAATTTGGAGACAATAGGAAAAAAAAGAGCTTTTGATTTATGTGTGTTGATTTTATATCCTGCCACTTTGCTGAATTCATTTATTAGTTCTAGTAGTTTTTTTGTAGACCCTTTTGGGTCTGCTAGGTATAGAATCATGTCATCTGCAAATAGTGATAATTTAAGTTCTTCTTTTCCTATTTTTATGCCTTTGATTTCTTTCATCAGTCTAATTGCTCTGGCCAGTGTTTCGAGAACTATGTTGAACAGAAGTGGTGAGAGAGGGCATCCCTGTCTTGTTCCAGATTTTAGAGGGAATGCTTTCAATTTTTCTCCATTCAGAATGATGCTAGCCTGAGGCTTAGCATAGATTGCTTTTACAATTTTGAGGTATGTTCCTGTTATCCCTAGTTTTTCTAGAGTTTTGAACATAAAAGGATGCTGTACTTTGTCGAATGCTTTTTCTGCATCTATCGAGATGATCATATGGTTCTTATTTTTAAGTCTATTGATGTGGTGAATAACATTTATTGATTTCCGTATATTGAACCAGCCTTGCATCCCAGGGATGAAT
>NW_026006423.1:0-4948 GCF_001458135.2 Marmota marmota marmota
AAAAAAAAAAAAAAAAAAAAAAAAAAGAGGGATTAGGACAGTTCAGTAGTAAAGCATTCCCTGGAATCAATTCCCAATACCACACAAAAAGTAAAAGTTAATAGTAATGCTGGTTTTGGAAAGGCAAAACAGAGAGGTTTCATGCTAAGTTCTGAGGATCAGAATGCAAAATGCCCATGACAGAAAAACTTTTGGATCAGTTTCGACAACTGAGATGTTGGCTGAGAATAAACACACTTGCCTAATGATTCTTGTTAATTATTTTATGAAGAGTTATATGCACATATAGACACTTGATGCTTTCGGATCACCAAGAAAACAAATGGAACATTTTTAAGTGGAACTAAACATGAGGATGTTGAACTACACAAACAATGTATGGTGGCAGAGAAGGGGAACAAACATATAACTGAGTTAAGAAAAATCCTTAATATTCACAAGTAAAAAGTAGCAGGCAACAATTTATTTATATAGGAAATTGGAGTAATGTTAAAGGAAAGATGAAACAAAAAACCCCAAGTATCCAGAAAACCATTCACCAGAAGGAAAAACACTCCAGTTCACTCAGTGCCCACCCCACTGCCAAATTATATATAGTAAATGTAACATAATACAAAGTCACTTACCTTTTCCTTCCCAACCGCCAGGCCAATGAGACTGATGCATTCAATAGTTTTCCCTCTCAAAAGTCTGAGTTCCTTTTGAACTGCATTCTCAACAATGTGCTTCAGTGATGGCATAAATAAATCATAGTAGGGTACAAACTTTTCTTCTGCAGTATCTGCAACTGATGCAATGGATGTCACAACTTGTTCCAAAACTAACTTGGTACCTTTCTGAATCAACTAGAAGAAAAACAAACAAAATAAATGAATTAAATGAAAATAAAACAACAACCAAACCAGAAATCATTTCAATTTGCTACTTCCTTCCAATTCTTGAAGGCTTCTCTGAATTACCTCTCCAAAGAGCAAGTAGGAAACTGTATGTTTTGGAAGAAATTTCTATAAAAAAATTCATGTTGAATTATTTATGTGGCTTTCTCTCTCTCTTCTGTTAACAAAGAACACTTTGTTTTTGCTTTATCTCAAACAAAAACAAAAACAAAAAAACAGCTGGTTCTAGAGTCCTAACTTTGACTCCACTTCAATTTTTAGTATCCATATACCTTAATGCTTTATTGTTCTTATCTTTTACTCACTGATTTCCACTATACTGTTATATTTTGTCCTGACCTACTATGTTTCTATGGAGAAAATTATTTCTTGGGGAATTCCTTTATTTTCTAATCAAATGCTCCTTGGAGGATCCCACTAAGGAATTCTGGTGCCCTCTCTGGCACACATTTCTCTTTCATGCTGAAGCTTAAGAAATGACACTGTTCCCTGTAGCAAAGGCCTACAACGTGCTCTAGCCTCCTAGGCTTGCAACAATGCTTCCTGGGTATCTGTAGCAGAGCCCATGCTGTTACTTTGCAAGTTTCTAAATAATTTCTGATTCGGAAATATCTGAGACCTAGCAAAAATTTTCTTCCCTTTCCTTCACCAATAAAAAGTATACTCTCAGTAGAGCACTTCCCTTTGTATTACAAATTGTACCAAGCCTTAAAGAAGTTATCTTAACTCCCTTTCTTCTGCATTTCAGCATTTGCTATGTTTAATGTCTTGGGCCCTCCTGCTACCCTCTTTTCAAACAACCCTGAACATTATCCTCCTCTTCACCTCATCTCAGCAAACTCCACCCTTCAGTCTTTAAAATACTGGACTCTTGAAGGAATGACAGGGAGACAGACTCTCCTCACACTGCAGCCCCGTCTATTCAAACCCAATTGTGAAGTTGTATTGGTCCCAACTATTTGTGATTTACCAACCAAATTATCTGCCTTCAATGTGGGTCCATAGCTGTCTGTCTTCATATACTTTGAAATTCCTCTGAGCATATTTTTAGTCTATTGTTCACTGGACACTGAAAACTCAGGTCTATTTGAAACTCTACTTTCTTTGGATTTTAATATAATAATTTCTCATTTTCCTCTTCTTTGACAGTGCTATGCAAACGGTAGTCTGTGAACTGTTACTAATCTACCGTAAGTATAGGAATTGAGGGTATGAGAAATGATTATAACAATGTGCTGATAAGTTCACATATATTGAATCCCATAAAAAACAGTCTTTTATTCTTTATTCCCTTAGAACTATTCATTTCACTTTTATAGCAAAAATCCATTTTTTTCTACTTAACAACAAATTGGGCTTTGATCCTTGTTCTTCTTATCTGTGTCTTCTCTCACACCTGATAGTATACTCCTGGCACACTGCTATACTAAAATCACTCAACTATTTCAGCATACATCCCCCCTTACTTAGACTATAGTTACGAACCAACTACTTGGATAATAAGCCTTATTTAAAAATTCAAATTATTTACAGAAAAAAGGATTTTTTTCTATAGTCTCAGTTCTGTCACTCTGTAGAATAGTTAACACATTTTTACTTGCTTCTTATTATAGTTTGAATTTGGAATCTCCCCCAAAGGCTCATGCAGCAATATTCAGAGGCAGGACTTTAGGAAAGTGATTGAATTATGAGAGCTCTGACCTTGTAAGTGGATTAAGGGCCCCAGTTGGATGAAGCATGTCACTAGGAATACATCCTTAAAGGGTATATCATGTCTCTGGCCTGTTCCTTTATTTCCCTCTCTGCTTTCCAGCCACCATGAGGTAGGTGGGCAGTTCTATTGTGAGTCTCTGCCTCATCACAGACCCAAGCAATGGAGCCAGCTGACCAGACTGAAACTGTGGGACAAAAAGACCTTTCTTCCTTTAAGTTGATTTTCAAAGATACTTTGTCACATATGAGAATTATCTATTCCCACTAATTTCCATCATTATCATCTATGCCCCGCCCCCCGACAATGATGGTGTGATGACCTTGCTTTCAACCTTCCCTCCACCTTTTATTTATGCCCCCCAATGTTACCATATTCCTTACCTACTATGATGTTACTATTTGCTGAGCACAAAATAACAAAAAATGGTTCTTCAAACTTACATAGAACAAGTCAAGAAATTCTTCTCTTTTGTTTTCAAGGCAACTCACAACACCAATTTTACCTAACATTTAGGCTGTGTGTTTCAGTTTCAATACTGGCCCGTTCTCTGATTGAGCCTGAATTACTCTACCGAGAATAGTTTGGCTCTAACTTTCTATGTTGATAGTCTTACTGAAATCCCTCTTTCTTATCCAATAACTAATTTAAATTAATCTATAAATCTATAAAAAGATCTTAAAGAGAATCTGCTGGGTGCAGTGGCACACACCTGTAATCTCAGCAGCTCTGGAAGCCAAGGCAGGAGGACCACAAGTTTAAAGCCAGCCTTAGTAACTTAGTGAAGCCCTAAGCAAATACTGTCTCAAAATAAAAAAAGAGTGGGGGAGGCAGCTCAGTTGTTAAATGCCTCTGGGTTTAATCCCTGTACACCCCTGACACCCAATCTTAAAACTCACCTCTTGAAGTTTAAGTACCATAATAGAGTGCAGATGTTTCACTAAATTATCTAAGTATGGAATAAGTAGAGACTTGGGACAGTCTTCAGTAAAGTTTATGAGAGCAGCAGCTGCATGGGCCTGCACCCGTTGATTGCCTTGGTCTTCCATGGTCTGGAGCAAAGCTGCAATCACCTGGGAAATGAAACCAAATAAATAGGCATATAATTTTAAATGCCAATCCCTGTTCTTACAGTTTGACTGGAGTATTTGAGGACTTGTTATTTACCTTTTCATGAAATTTCTTTTGGAAACCAGGTGCAAAATCTGTAGCCATCTGTCCCACAGCATTGCAGGCAGCATATCTTACTCTTGGATGCTGGAATATATTCCCTTGTATTAGTAAGGACAACAGGGTTCCATGTGAAACTACAGTTATGATTACAAATCAAGTATTTACTGGTACTTACAGGATCTTGAAGAAAAAGCAAAACAAAATTTACTATCTCATTTAGAATTCCTTCCATTTGCTGGTGGCACCCTTCGCCAATTGCAGATAAGGCCATCAATCCTGCATGCCGGTATTTCCAGTCAGCTACCAAAAAGAAATACATCCAAATGAATATTAATTAGATACTGCAAACATCATTCTGGAAGTGCAAATAACATTTTTATTTGGAAAATAACAAAACATTTTACACATTAGAAAAATGGACAGAAAAAATGCCAGACTGGACTATTTCATTTGTAAGACTAGTTTTGTAACACCACTTTATTCCGAAAACTTTTCCATGAATTTACTATAAGCAATAAATACCTGGATTTGGTGTCATACGTTGCTATTTATTAAATACAGATTTACTGATTACTATGATCACATTACTTTAAATTTAAAGTAAAGAATTTAAAGAATTTTTACTGAAACTTATTTGTATTCTAATAGTAACGACGGCTATTTGCTTTTAGGCTAATAGAATATGAACTAAACAATATTTATTTTACTGGCCTCTTCTATTTTAGTATAATTTTCCCCTCTCATTTATAAATATTTCTATTTACTATAAAACAATCATAACAAGCTATGCTTCTTCCAATTTGTTGTGTAACAAAGCAAGATAAATAAAACATAGGTCATGGTCTGAGTATATGGACAGCAACAATGGTTCTCAAACTGGGACCCAAAACTCCTGAAATTCCCCAATGTCCTTTCTGGGACTGGGGTTGGGGGTAATTCATTAGGTCAAACTGACAAAAATTTAGCTAATTTATTTAAAAGTATTTACAAAAATGCAAGTCTTTTGTGCTACTTTGGTGGTGGTGGGATGGACAGTCATTCTTAATAGTAATGCTATTTCTGTTAGTATTTCTGGATGAGCTTTTCATTTTTAAATGAATATTCACATAATATTAACAGTATGTATATTTTCAATTACTCCACATACTTTTTTTTTTTTTTTTTTTTT
>NW_026006424.1:0-4948 GCF_001458135.2 Marmota marmota marmota
GGCATTGCGTTAAACCTATAGAGAACTTTTGGTAATATCGCCATTTTGATGATGTTAGTTCTGCCTATCCATGACCAGGGTATATTTTTCCATCTTCTAAGATCTTCTTCTATTTCTCTCTTTAGGGTTCTGTAGTTTTCATTGTATAAGACTTTCACCTCTTTTGTTAGGTTGATTCCCAAGTATTTTATTTTTTTTGAAGATATTGTGAATGGAGTGGTTGTCCTCATTTCCATTTCAGAGGATTTGTCACTGATATACAGGAATGCCTTTGATTTATGCGTGTTGATTTTATATCCTGCCACTTTGCTGAATTCATTTATTAGCTCTAATAGTTTCTTTGTAGAGCCTTTTGGGTCTGCTAGGTATAGAATCATATCATCTGCAAATAGTGATAATTTAAGTTCTTCTTTTCCTATTTTTATGCCTTTAATTTCTTTCGTCTGTCTAATATTAAAGCATGTTTAATTTTTCTTTGAAACTTTAATAAGATTGAACTAATTTTAAAATAATGAAAAATAAATTTAAATACTATTTGGATTTATCACCTTAAGTGATGAAATCATTTCCTATGGAGAGATGGAAGTGAAAGCATGATTTAGACATAGAGAGTTTGGCAGAGAAAATGAATTATGGGTGAAGGATTCAGAAATTAGTAAAATTGAAAGTCCAAAGAATAAAATTCATAATAAACTCTAATGTGATATTTAATTAAATGTTCAGTTCAGATGATGTGACCACTGTGGTTGACATTTAAATGCTTGCTCTCATTATCAATTTTTGTCAGGTTGGCCAGAACTTTTCAATGTTTCTCTTTGGAAGTTCTTGGTTGATCATGAAGAACAGACCTTTAATATTCTGTCACTGTAGAAAATGCAAGCTGTTAGTTGAATTAGTAACAGTGTAGCTATTATTACAAAGGGTTTGAATTTTTTTTAACAAAAGTCAAGTGTATTATTATATGCAAAACCTTTAATGGTAAAAATTGTTGAAACAACTATATAATTTATAGAAAATATAAAAAATAGGATTTCCTCTATGGAGATATTTATGTATGATATTTTGCCATCAGTATTTGGTTAGTCACAGGTAATGCAGAGACAAGGGAATTATACAAAATATTCAAGGTCAAAGAAGGTCTAAAAAGTGAATAAAAGCTGGGCGCAGTGGTTCATGTCTGTAATCCTAGCAGCTTGGGAGGCTGAGGCAGGAGCATCATGAGTTCAAAACCTGCATCAGCAAAATCAAGGTGCTACGCAACTCAAATCCTGTTTCTAAATAAAAAACAAAATAGGGCAGGGGATGTGGCTTGGTGGCCAAATGCCCCTGAGTTCAATCCCCAGTACTAAAAATAAAATAAAATTAAAAAATAAATAAAATTTGAAATTGGAAATAATATACATAATATTAAATATAAGTTAAACAGCCCAATTAACACAGCAAAAAATGTCAAATTGGGTTAAAAAAAAACCAATGCATTGCTGTACATTGATTATGGCATCAATATTTTGCCTATGTAGAAAATGTTGTGTTTAAGCTTATAAGTACCTTTGTTCAGATTACTTTGTATAATTATGATTTGTCACTCATTATATTCTTAAAATTAAAGCCAGGATGGGATGGTGTGCACCTATAATACCAGTGACTCTAGAGGATGAGGCAGGAGGATGGCAAGTTTCAAGCCAACCTCAGCAATTTAGTCAAACTATTTTTCAAAATTAAAAAAAAATAATAAATTAATAAATAAAAGGGCTGAAAATATAACTCAGTGGTTCAATTCCCAGTGCTACAAAAAAAGAAATAAAACTCTATAGCTCACTCTAGCCTTGCTTATTTAAAAAATAAAAGCTATAGGGCTTTATCAAAGTTTGATAGGACTAGGGCTGTAACTCAGAGGTATGGCACTTGCCTAGCATGTGGAAGGTCCTGGGATCCATCCCAAACACCAACACTCCACCACCTCCATAGACACACACAAAATAATTACTGCTTTAAGAATGATTGTGCCCTGTCCAAATTACATTTTGCCAATTTTATAGCGAATACTAGAGTTGCTTAGCATCATATCCTTGTTCCTTGTTCTAACTCTGTAGAGCTTCTGAATTTTATATTAGGAATTCCAATTCTGGTACAATGTACAAGGAACTTAGACATCATTACTCTCATCCATGCAACATGGGGAAAAAAATCAAAGAAACTGAAAATCCACAACTTATATCCATCAAAGAATTGTGTTCATAAGGAAAAACCCTGCCCTGAAAAGTGAAAAACATGCAGGACTGAGAATTTCAGATTAACAGGAGCAGAAGCCCTCTTCTGGAACCAGTACTGGTAAGGATACTTCAACTTTAATTGGCCTTTCTGGAAGTTTAGTGTAGAAAAAGTTGAGGGTTCAAAAACCAACACTGGGCTTAGGAGCATTGGGGTGAGAGAAGGGAAGTGGCACATTTTTAAACCTGATGAGTTATCTCACCCAGGTTCTCAGTGTGAAAAGCAAAGAAAACTACTCTTTTATGTCTGGAAATATAATCATTTTAATATGCACTCAGGAATTTCTATTCTGTCCTTAAAGAAAAGAACCTAATGTGTTTACCAGAGTATAACTGATCTGCATTAGGAAAATAACCAACTCCAGCCCTGCCCAGCTTTTGAAGTGGGGGAAGGAATAGCTAATTTCAACTCTATCTATCCTTTGATGTGGGTGAAGGCATATGAATAATCACAGCTCAAGAGTTTCCCTGTCCTTCCTATGTCACCTAAGGTGTAAAAACTCAAAAGCTAAGAAGAATCTTTGAAGGTCAAGCCAGGGACACAAGCTCACTAAAAGTCTGATGTTTAATCACACATTATAGAATGTATCTCTTCCTACCAAAACTTACCAGCACATCAAATTAGGCACCTGCCTTACAATGTTGAACTACCACTAAAATAACTATAAAACTAATATCTTTTTTAAGAAACAGTCTCTAGAAAGCCTAATGAAAAAGGAGAGATCAAAATGAGGAAAATACAAATAATACAGATATCCTAATTCATGGATAGGTAGATATAAAACTTATTAAAAACCTAGTTATCTGTTATTTTATTCAATATATCATGTCTGACTTTCAAGAAAAAGATTATAGGTCATATTGTCTTAGTCCTTTTAGATGCTGTAACAAAATACCACAGACTGGACAGATTATAAACAACAGAAACTTATTTTTTCAGGTTTAGAGGCTAGACCATCCAAGATCAACATACTGGAAGATTTTTCATCTGGTGAAGACCTGTTTCCTACTGAAATAGAATATTAGCCTTCATTGTATTGTCACATGGGGGAAGAGATGAACATGCTCTCTTGGTCCTATTTTATAAGAGCCCTAATCTCATAATTTAAGAACTCTCCCAAATCCTCTCCTCCTAATACCATAACATCGAGAATTAGGTTTCAACGTGCCACAACCAGTGTGGCCAAACTAGCAGGTTTTGGTAAGGGCCGATGGGAGATTGGAATAAGACTCACACAGATCTTGAAATAAACAGATGGGATTGGGTGGAGTGCTGCTCTCTGGTGGAGAAGCAGCAATCTTTATTATACACATGCAACCTTTATTATATATGTCTCATTAATCAGATTAAAGACTATGCAGGCATTATTCTTTGTATTCATGAAAGTTACAGTTAGTAGCAACATTATGCAGCTGTTTCCTCAGTTACATTCTACAGTTGCAATGTGCTGTTAGAAGCATTGTGTAGCTCTCAAAAAAGTCCATTGTTTAAAGTTACTATTATGGGGGCAGGTTCAGGAGCAGCAGAACTGGTGAAACTTTGGGGTTGTCTTAGCAAGAAAGTCCCTTCATTCCCAGGAGCTGTATGCCTGACAGCAAAGTCTAGGCTGATAAGACTCTAGTGCAGAACTTCCCTATGGAGAGCATTGTCATAGCAACTGGGCATCCTGAACCTTTGCACAGAACCTTTCCCAGGCACCAAGCATGCCACAACCATGAAGTCATCAGGGACCTGATCTTAGCCACTGGTCTCCCAATCACTGTCACAGCTCTCCATACTAACATATTACTTTTTGGATGAGACAAACTTTCAGGATGTAAAAGATGTTAAAAGGCAAAAGATAATTTCAAGGAACAATCCAGTGTCAGAATCTACTCAAATATGGAAGATTTAGTACTACCAGAGAAGGAATTTAAAATAATTATGATTAATTTGCTCTGGGATGAATTTTTAAACAGTGAACAACATGCAGGAACATTTGGATAATATGAACATTGGGAAGAAAACTGAGTCTCAAAAAAATGCTAAAGTTAAAAACAGTATCAATGAAGAATGCCTTTGGTGGGCTCTTTGTGAGGTAGAATATATCTGAGGAAAGTAAGATCTTAAAGATACATCAATAGAAGATTTTTAACTAAAAAGCAAAGGAAAGTGGAAGAAAAAAAATATTGAAACAGATTATTCAAGAATTGTGGGATGCTGGTGAGACCTGGACATTTTCCATTGTTCCTTAACATTGAGAACTCAGATATAAATACTTAAATTTATGGTCAACTGATTTTAACAAGAATACTAAGACAATTATTTGAGGCAAAATGTCTTCTCAACAAAAGATATAGGAACATAAGACTGTCCTCATGCAAAAGAGTACACTGGGATCTATACTTCACATTAAGTGAATGAATTCAAAATATTAAAGACATAAAAGGTAAATATGAAACTATAAAACTCTTAGAAGAAAACAAAGGCAGAAATTTTTGTGAATATTAATTAGGGAAAAATTAAAATATGACTACAAAAGTACAAGCAAAAACATAGATAAATTGGAAATAATCAAAAATTTAAAGTTGTGATTTGAAGGACACCAACAGGAAAAATAAAATCACCACAGAATGGTTTGAAACTGTTTGTAAATACCAACTAAAAGAAACATGTACCTAGAGCATATAAATATATA
>NW_026006425.1:0-4947 GCF_001458135.2 Marmota marmota marmota
TATATATATATATAATCTTTCTAACCATACCTGTGGATACCTCTGATATTTGAGTCCTTTCAAAGACATCTTCTGTGTGGGTGTGTGGTGGTGGGATTCAACCCAGGACCTCTCACATGCTAGGCAAGTGCTTTGCCATAAGCTGCATTCCCAGACCTCAAATATGCCTTAATAAGCACAACTTAATTTAAATTAGTAAATAGTACCATAAAAAATTTTAAAATAAGAAAATTTTTTAAATCAAAAATAAAGTAAATTAAAAGTATGTTTTTAAAATGTTGTTGATGAAAAACAACAAATATTCACAGGATTATGTCAAAAACTAGAAAGAGAAGAAAATAAATGTTGCACTATAAATCTGTTGGACCTGAGGGATTTCTGAAAAAATACAGACATTGCAAAATAAGGAAACTATAAACTGAGCAATTAGTATAGAAAAACTTGGCTTATGCTAAGAGATCTCCCACTGAAAAAGACCACAAGATCATCAGGTATAAAAGCTGAGTGTTGCCTGACCTTTGACAAATTCTGATTTCATTTTATATATATATATATATATATGGCTGTTGATGGACTTTTATTTTACTTATTTGTTTATTGCAATGCTGAGAATTGAATCCAGTGCCTAAAGCATGCTAGGCAATCACTCCACCACTGAGTCATAAACCCAGCTGATTATATTTTAATGTCTGTGATCAACCAAGTGGCTTGAAGCCTGAGGCAGGAGAATCAGGAGTTCAAAGCCAGCATCATCAAACTTGCAAGACCTTGCCTCAAAATTTAATAAATAAATAAATGAATGAATGAATGAATGAATGTGCTGAATCAGGGGTTCAGTGGATAAGCACCCCTGGGTTTGATCACTGGCACAAAAATAAGTAAATAAATATTTAAAAAGAGAATGAGAATTTTTTTAAATTTGGTTTAAGGCATATGAAAGCCTGAGATACTTCATCCAATGTAGGATAGATGTTTATAAAAATAAGCATTATTTTGTGTACCACTGCAAAAACTATCAATTAGTGCATTGAGGCAACATAGCCTGCAGTGGCTCCATCTGGCCCCACAGGGGTGGTGACTGGAGCAGGATGGGACCTGGAGGGAAGGTAGTCAGGAAGGCTATGGGTCTGTATGAGAGGTGGGCCTGGGAAGGGGCAAATTCTGGAATAGTCTAGGATCTGGTGGAGTGAGGAGGAGGGAGTGAGGAGGAGAGGTCGGGTATCTAGAATGGTCATGGCCTGTAAAAGGGCGGGATCAGAAGTAAGGGCAGATTCTGGAAGAGAGCAAGGCATGGGAGAGTTGGGGTCTGCAGGAAGGGACATGTCCAGAGGAGGGGTGTAGGGTATACAGAAATAGGGTTGATCTGGGTAGGATCTGGAAGGTAGGATCTGGAAAAAGGCTTGATCTTGAAACAGGGAACTTCTCTGGAGTAGGTGTAGGGACTTGAGGTAGGCTGAGGCCTGGGAAAGGGGCAGGGACTGAAAATTTGAAAGAATCATAATAAGAGGTGGATATGGAAATGAGTGGGGGGAATCAGGAAAAGAGGTGAGGTCTAAAGAAGTGGTAGGGTGTGGAGGATGGGGGCTGGGTCTGGAGGAAGAACAGGATACAGAGAAAGGTGGAGATTTGGGGAGGGTATCTGGAGGATGGGAAAAGGGTCTGATGGGGGTGCGAGGTCTGGAGGAGGTTCTGGGTGCCTGGAGCTGGGGGAAGGAGGGGGCACGAAGTGATGAGAAGTAGAGAACTTGGTTGTTACTAACTTTCAGAGCATCTTAATCTCCAAACTTCCATCCTAAAATCTCACCCTGAATCAAGCTGAGACTGAAGCTGGGTAGATGCAGTGGGTGCCTGACATACCCACCACCTGCCATAGCACTAAGCATTTGCAGCCACACTGATCCAGGGGCAGCTTTCCCTGGGCCACCAATCAATACTACCTGTACTGTTCTAGCTGCCTAAAGATGCTGAGGAAGCGACAGGTGTTCATTGCATAATGTTAACAGGAGAGGTTACAGGCATGGTGACAAATGCCTGATATTCCCCTAATAAGGAGGGTGAGACAGGAAGATTGCAAGTTTGAGACCAGCATAAAAAACTTAGCAAGATTATGTCCCCAAATAAAAAAAACTGGGGATGTTGCTCTGTAGAGTAGCACCAACCTAGGATACATGAAGTCCTGGACTCACTCTCCTGTACTGAAAATAAATAAATAAATAAATAAATAAGTAAATACGAAAGAAAAAGGGAGAGAAATGCATGGCTATTTTAAAGTCATTTTCTTTTTTTTTTTTCAGCCTTCTTTTTCTTCATCCTTTTCATGCATGTTAATACTCATAGACCATGAACTATTTTGCAGAAGCTGTAGAGCCTCTGAAAAGCAAGATATAAGATGCTATTTGCTCTCTGTCATCAATTCAAGATAAAGGATTTCTAAAATAAACATGAAAGTCAGTGAAAAAAGCCAGATTGGGCTCATAGAAAACTGATTCTTCAATATATTGTCACAGGCTCCAACTTCCCTGAAAATACTCATAAAATTCAAACAATAAAATTAAGAATAAATAAGTGTCATGACTTTAAAGTAACAAGCTTTTGCACAGCAAAAGAAATAGAAGTATGAATAAAGTCTACAGAATTGGAGATCTTTAGCAGCTTCTCTTCCAACCACATATTAAAATCCAGATAAATAACTCAAAACACTTAACATCAGTAACAAAAATCTCAATGAAAATAGGCAAAAGAAATAAATAGGCATTTCTCAAAAGAATAAATATAAATGGCCAAGGAATACAAGAAATACATGGAAAAAAGTTTAGGTAAACAGGTAAATGAAAATTAAAACTACACTGAAATTTCATCTCATTTCAGTTATAATGGCAAACATAAAGAATACAAATAATACTATATGCTCATGAGGATTGGGGGAGGTACACTTGTATGTTGGTGGTGGAAATGCAAATTAGCACAACTCTGGAGAGCTCTATTGAGTTTCCTAAAAAGAAGAAAAAGAAAAAGAAAAAAAAAATAAAAGCTAGGAATGAGGCCTGGGCTTGTCCTGGCCTTGAGAACTTAGAGGACCTAGCTGTGATTCCAGCTCTCCCCTTCACTATTTTATACAGTACCATCATACAGAAGTTCCATTTCGTGATGCTGTAGCTCCCACATCATTTTAACACAGTGACCTCATGTGGTTTTAGTGAACCTGGCAGGGAGTAAACAGGAATGCTGAGGGAGAGTCCTGCGCCTGAGGGGATGAGGCCCAAGTGCACTTTATTACTTGTTTTCTTTGATGTTTTAATTGTTCTTTTTTTTCAGTTTAAAGTATTAGAAAAAAATATTGAAAAGTGTGTTTAGATGGCAAAAACAGACCTGGTTGGGAAATGAAACTGTAAAAATTCTATGGTAAGAAACCTACTCCTAGAGAAGGGATCACTTCCATTCCCATCTCTCCAGGAAGCCTGATTGACTGTGGGTCCCTACCATTTGGATTATAGATAACTTCTCTTGGGAGTCTGACTACTCCCCTTAGAAGTATAAATGCACCTGTGGAAGATTCAGGCCCAAGGCCAGATGTTTATTAAAGGCCTGGTAAGAATGGCCAGTTCTTCCTCTAATCAAACTCTGATTCTGTAAACAAGTTTCCCATTAGAAACTGTGCACAATCATATATTGGGTAGACTAGAAAATTTATGATGCTTGATAATAATAAATGTTGTGAGAAACTGTGAATGTGTGCTCAGAAATTGGAGGGGTTCTTTTTGGGAGGGACCCTCTAGAGTAAAATAAAATTTGGAGTTCTTCTCCTCTCTGAGTGCTGCTTCCTGCTTCTCCAACAATCTGTTCACATACCCCTCCCCCCAAAAAAAAAACATTTTTATTCTTAATAAAAAACAGAATTTGTTAAAAATGTATTTCATAGCTTTTATGGAACTAAACAAATCAATTAAATTTTTCTTTGGTTGAGAAAGTCCCAGTTAATTGACAGTGTATGTATATTTTTCCTAATTTCAAAAAGTTTTATTAGAGCATTTTAGTTAATAGTAGGGTCCATTTTGACATGCATATAGGCATGGGATATAATTTGCTACATTTCATTCCCAGTACTTTTACTTTGCTTTTTTTTTCTCCTTCCCTCTACTCCCTGCCCCTTATTGGTCTTCCTTCTATTTATTTATTGTTTTATCAAATTGGTGCTTTATAGATATATGTAATGTTGGAATTTACTGGGGTCTATTTATATATGTACATACATCATTTGGTCAATCTTGTCCCTCAGCTCCTCCCTTTTCCATCTCTCCTCACTTCTTTGTAATTATGCTGCATCCTATTTTTTCCTAGGACATGGTATGACTGGTACTGTCACTGATTTACTGACCAACAGTGAAAATGTTATAAAATAGAACACTTGAAGTAATAAATACAACTGCTATGGGAGTCTCCCTGAGAATCCTCTTTATAGTGCCATGAGTTCACATGCTTCTATTAGATAATTATTTTTAACATTTATTTTTTAGTTGTAGGTGGGCACACAATATTTTATTTTTATGTTTTGCTGAGGATAAAACCCAGTGCCTCACAGATGCTAGGTGAGCACTATACCACTGAGCCACAAACTTAGCCCTAGTGGGTAATTCTTTAGATCCTGTGTGTCATAGCTGATTGTGAGTACCAGGGCAAATAATATGGGCTAACTATAGTTGTAAATTTGAGATTTTCAACAAAAAATGTGTATATAAATCCACATCATTAAGTCTAAATTCATAATGAAGTAAGGCCAAGACTAAAATACAACATTCTGTACAATCAAATTTTCTATTCTGCAATAAATAAACAAAATGTTTGCTATCTATCAGTCATATAAAAGCTATTATATTTAGCTTGTTCTTTTATTCAGTGTATGATGCATCATATGAATAATTGTGATAAGCCCTTGAATTAAGTGATATA
>NW_026006426.1:0-4946 GCF_001458135.2 Marmota marmota marmota
TATATATATATATATATATATATATATATATATATAATTTGTTAAGAGTTGTTTTATGGCATAACATAATCTATCTTAGAGAAGGATCCATGTGCTGCTGAGAAGAAAGTGTATTCACTCAATGAAGGATGAGATACTCTATATATGTTCAAATCAAAATAATTGATTGTATTGTTTAGTTCTATAGTTTCTTTGTTTCGTTTTGTTTGGAAGATCTATCCAGTAGTGAGAGAGGTGTTTGAAAGGCACCCAGTATTATTGTGTTGTGGTCTATTTGACTCTTGAAATTGAGAAGGGTTTGTTTGATGCCCCAGTGTTTGAAGCATTTATATTTATGATTGTTGTGTCTTGCTGATGTACAATTAAAGCAGTATAAAATGTTCTTCTTTATTCCTTCTGCTTAATTTTGGCTTGAGGTCCACTTTATCCGATATAAGGATGAAGACCCATGCTTGTTTATGCAGTCCATGTGAGTGATATGTTTTTTCCCATCCTTTCACCTTCATTCAGGGGATGTCTTTTCCTAGGATGTCTTAAGGACATCATTTTGTTGGGTCTTTTTTTTTAAACCAATCTGCCAGTCCATGCCTTTTGATTGATGAGTTTAGGCTATTAATATTCAGGGTTATTATTGAGATATGATTTTTATTCCCAGATATTTTGGTTTATTTTTGTTTTTTAACTTGACTTAATTTCCCCTTTGATTGACTTTTCCTTTAGTTTATTCCCTCCCTTTTCTGGCTTTCATTGTTTTTTTCATTTTCTCCTCATGGACTATTTTGCTGAGGATGTTCTATAGTGTAGGTTTTCTAGCTGTGAATTATTTTAACTTTTGAATAAGATGGAATTTTTAAATTCCATCTTCAAATCTAAAGCTTAGTTTTGCTGGATATAAAATTCTTAGTTGGAAATCAATTTCTTTCAGAGCTGGATGTATGTTACTCTAGGACTTTCTGGTGTTGTGGGTCTGGGTTGAGAAATCAGTTGAGAACTGAATTGGTTTTCACCTTTATGTAATTTTATTTTTTCTCTCAAAGCCTTTAAAATCCTTTCCTTATTCTGTATGTTATTCACTCTCAATATAGTATGCCTTGGTGTGGGTCTGCTGTGATTTTGTACATTGGGGGTCCTATATGCCTCTTGCAGTTGATTTTCCATTTAATTATTTAGATTTGGGAAAATTTCTGATATTTTGTCATTGAAAATATTGTGAATTTCTTTGGTTTGTATCTCTATGCCTTCATTTATTCCAATGAATCTTAAATTTGGTCTTTTAATGTTATACCACATTTGTTGGAAGTTTTGTTCATCGTTTCTTACCATCTTCTCTGTGAAGTCAGCTTTATTCCTTCCTTTTGAGGATTTCTGCTTGATTCTTTTTTATAATATCTGCCTCTTTATTGAAGTGATCTTTCACTTCCTGTATTTGTTCTCCTATACAATCGTTTATTTTGAAGATCAACCTATGTATGTACATTGTAAATTCATTCTCTGACATTTCTTCTACTATGTTATCTATGGATTATATTGTTGGAACATTTTGATTTGTTTGAGGTGCTTTGTTGTTGCCAGCTGGCTGGGCTGGCAAGATAAGCTGGGTTAAAAGGAGCTGGCTGCAGCCATAAACTGAGAAAACGGTGAAGAAAAAATGCAAAACATGGAAATGAGTTGCCAGGGTGGGATTGCTCATTGATCCTATGGGTCAGCTCCATGATGGATAATTCTGGAAGCAGCAAGAGAGGGAATGAACCCAGAACCCCCCTATTCATTGGGGAAAATATATTCTATAGAATACTCCACCCAAATAAGGAAAGGGATAGGGTTTTGAAAAGTGGAGTCTTGCTTGGTGATGTCTTGTGATCAGCAGATTGATTGACATCTTGGCAAGTCACAACCATCTCAGGTGCTGTGTAGGATTACAAGCAGAATGAGAGGAAAGACACAATTGTGTTGCACAGCCCAATCAGTGCGCAACACCAGACCCGTCCCTTATATGCTCAAATGTGCATAGCTCATATACACAGCCCATGGATGGCTCAAAACACTTTGTTTCCTTATTTTTCATGTTGTTTGAATGTCATTTCATCTAGAAATATGGATCTGAGACAGTACAGTTTCTATCCTGAAGTCTACTAGAGTCCCAAGGCTTCCAGTACCTCACCTTTAAGGGGGAGACCAATATCAATAGGACCTAAGGCAAACAATATACAACCTTAAACCAAATAGCTCCTATTAAGGCATCTATAGTTTTGTTGCAATAAACAGAAATGATGTGTTCACTTATTGTTTACAATATAAACAGTTTTTTTAAAGGTTTATCATTTCAAATGATGAACAAAGAGAAAACAGAAGTAGTGTATGTTGTGATGTTTATGAGGGAGGAGGAGAAAAGATAGAGGTAAAAATGTATAGTAAGAGCAAGGGAGAAATTAATAGAGGTTAGTTCTTAGCATGAGAGAAGTGAGAAAGAGAATCCAGGGAGACATGTATAAGTGAAAGAAAAAAAAATATATATATATATACAGATTTTTAAAATAGTAAAAATATAAGAATACACTAAAAAACTGTAATACACTATTCAGACATCCCATTCCTCATTAAATTGTTGCATGAAAAATATTTGGGTTTAAAGATGATAGAAATGTAAGAAAAAGGTGGAGGGAAGGAAAGTCTTATTGGAAAATTGAATAATTTCTTTGATTGCTTCTGTTGACTTTCAAACGTTTTCTCAGCTTCTCTTCTCCACCAATAGATGGGGTTGTCTGAAGTTTGATGGTAGTTCCAGTCTAGTGGGGGCTGGATTGATTGGATGGGTGAGCAGATAGCAAGATGCCCTCACATTCTCTTCTAGTCTTCCCACCCAATGTAGCTGTCCCTGCACACTTCAGGACTCACTGCCTGGAGAGAGCCCTGTTTTCTCAAGTTTCTCCAACCTGTGCTCTTCCAGGGAACTGCCCCCCCCATTCTCTCTGGCTTTCCATGGCTGGCCAGGCCCACACAGTCCCAGCTGCAATCTGACAGATCTGGGCTCCAGGTTCCCCAGATTCTGCCTTGCTGCAGTCTCAGGATCTCAATGCCATTTCAACTTGTAGAGAAACCTCCAGGGATGCATCCACACAAAGAAGTGACCCTGAAAAGAGGAAGCTAGATGGCAGCCACTAGTACCTCCAGCAGGAAGACCTAAGGTACAACCAGACTTGCAGGTACACCAACAATATGTCTCCAGGCCTTGGTGGTGTCCCCAGACTGAGGCAGCTGTGCCCTGAGATGATAGCAGTGGGGTTGCAAATCTGCAGGCTCTTTGGCCTTGGACTCATTTAACAATTTCCCCATGCTTTCTTCTATCCCCATGAATCAAGTTTATTCTCTTTATGCTGTCCCATACTTCTTGTGTATTCTGATCATGTTCTTTTTTCTCCTTTATTGCATATTGAGTATTCAAGTTCATATACCTTGTCTTCAATTTCTGAAGTTATATCTCCAAGGCTTGAAGTTTTATTTTACACCCAATCTAATCTTTTGGTGATGGCTTCAAGTACATTTTTAATTTGATTCTTTAGGTCTTTTATTTCTAGGAGTTATGATTGGCTTGCTTTCAATATCTCTATTTCTTTTTCTATTTTTTTTAGAATTTTATAGTTATATGTAGTAGTCGTGTTTATTTTGACAAAATTATGCATGTGTGGAATTTAATTTTAGCTTATAAACCACCTCTGTTTTTCTCCTTTTTACTTCCTGTCCTTTTCAATATCTCTATTTCCTTATTGAAATTGTCTTCTATTTTCTGTATTTGCTCACTTAATTTCATTCTCTTAGATTATAGAACATTACAATAAACAGTGTTTATAGTCTTTCTCTGGAATTTCATTCATTCCTTATATGTGGATTTCTCTGTTGGAAGATTATAAGTTTTGGGTGGAGAATTTTGTGCATATTTCTTCATGTTTCACAGATCTTGGACTTGCACATCAGTTGGAATGGTTTCCCATTCTTCACTTATGCTTCTATCCTTTGTTCCTGCTGTTTTGTTTCTTGTTCTGGGATTTCTGTCTGTTCTTGATGTCTAGGAATGAAACCTGGGGTCCCCCTCTGATTGTTCCTAATTGGGGCCTCATTTTTGGTTTCAGATCTTTATCTCCCACATTCTATATGTTAAAGTACTTTGGAGATTGGCAGGGTGCGTGATTGTGTGTGGAGGGAGATTCACTTTTGCTTGGCTGAGTTGTGAGCATTACTTTAGAGCAGAATCTCTCCTCTGTGAATTTGAAGCTCCCAAACACCTTCCAGTCCTCGTAGATGAAAGGGTGAGTCATGAATATCAATAATTTTAGCATCAGATGTAAGCCTTAAATTAAGTATCTGGTGTCTACTTTGACCTCTATAACACTATTACTGTATAGAAATTGTGGGGTGAGCATTTAACATCAGCACCAACAATAATCAACCATGAATTAAATCAGTTTTTAAATAACAGGTGTTTGCTTTGTCATCCACTCTGTTAATAATCATAACAAAATGATTTGGGGAGGGATTGCATGAACTACATAATTATATCAGATGCTGAAATTATAGTTTCTTAAGTGAAAAAATAAGGTAAGAAGGTCAGAGAAAATTTGAAGTGTTTACACAGTGAATGGAGAAGCAGAAGATATGTAATAGGTGATAGCTATAAATAAGGAGGAGTAAAAACTAACAAAACATAATAAAATGGTGAAAAAGAGGATGAATGGAACAGAAAATTTAACTATTAGTTGGAGAAGAGAGTGATGAAAGGGTAATTAGGAACAACAATCAAGGTGAAAACAAATGATTTTAAGACCAAAACAATACAAACCCATGTTTAATTTTCCCCATGAAAGTCATACCAAGGCTAAATAATAAATGGATGAAGAGAAAAATCAATTGAAACATAAGTAAAATTGTATATATATATATATATATATATA
>NW_026006427.1:0-4945 GCF_001458135.2 Marmota marmota marmota
CACATAATTGAGACTTAAAATTTAAATTAGGGTTTATCACTCTGTTAGTCAAATTAAAGCCTGAAGTCAATTAAAACTGAACTATCACATGATCTACTATAAAATGCTTATCTCTTTTAAATTTATTCCTGTACATTCTTTATCTACTCTAGCCTGTCATGGTCTTCTCGGAGCTTAATTCTGACTAGGTTAAGAAAGGGGTAGTCAAAAAAGTCTATGTTCACATATAACCAGTCATTTTTCATGCCTATCTATTCTTAGCTTTTTTATTTAATTTCACTAAATCTTTATTTTGATCATCATATCTATTCTCAGCTTTATCACACACTTCATATTCAGTAATTTTGAAAATTATTAACATTTCCCATTTTGAAAACCATGCTTTAAAATGCACCATATGCCACAGCAAATGCTCACTATTAAATTCTTAAAGCTCTTCTGGAAGAAATAAAAATTCCTTTGAACATAAGGGCAAAAGATTTTAAATACACCAGGGCCAAGTAGTTCCCCCACCAGGAAGAAATGGATCATTCTGCCATTGATGTCACACAGTCATGCTTCTGAGGCACTATGCACTTCTAATCAATGCTAAATGTGTTATCAAACAAAATGTCCAAAAGTCTTAAAAGTTAGAAAAAGAACCACTATTTTCTGGTTTCTATACCATATCTTTACCAGCTTCTGTTTTCTATACTATTTCCATAATCAAGACAAGAAGATGCCCAAAAGTATACATATATTAACAATCTGGACACCAGTATGAACAAAACAGCAAATATCACCAAAGAAAAGGTAAGGAGAAAAGAAATGCCTACTTTATTCCATTTTACAAGTTGCTACTATTTTTAAAATACTCTGAAAATTTAAAAAACAGTTGTGTAGGTAAAATAGTAATAATTGAACTTTTAAAGGCATTGGCTATACCTCTTGTGATTAGTTTTAGCATATATCTTTTCTTCCATCATTTTTTAAAAACATCGATTCAAGTTCAAGTTTGTAAGTTGTGAAAATGAATGTGATTTGGAAAAATGTGTGTGTCTATGCAACCAGAGATGTGATCAAACTGTGATCATCAGGAAGGTCACTTTGGACTAAGAAGGTTAGGACTACAGACAAAGCTAGCACGCTTTATGATTAAAAAAAAGTCAGAGTAGCCCTCTGACCAATTATGCTGATGCCAAACAAGATGCTGCTCTGTGAATAGGTGGCAAAGTGCTTCAGAGCTTTTCCATCAGGGTAGTCAAATGTGGAACTTCACTCATGCACAGAAGATGTTTTTTGTTGTTGTTAAATTAGGACAACAATATTAATTGACCATAAAACAAACAAACAAACAAACAAACAAAAATTAGGCCAACAGCAGAGTTATTTTTAGATTACTTATTTCAGTTTTTCTTCTTAATGGGCTAGTATACAAAATAGAACAGAAAATGTACCACATGCTATAGCAAATGCTCAAATCCTTACAGCTCTTATGGAAATAGAAGATCTTTATCTTAAAATACAAGTTTTCCATTCAAATGAAATTAAACCCCAAAATATTCTGACATATTTATCAGTTAACTGAAAATAAAAATATCTACATATTATTATTAAAACACAACATTTTATAACTTTTTTTATAACTTGTTATCAAATGGGGGGTAACAAAAGAGTTAAAATGAGAATGAAGGCATTGGCTAACACTTGTAATTAAAAGTCAATATATAAAGAAAACAACATTTCTAATTCCACAGTGATGAATAGTTCTGAATTTCATAAAGGTACAATTTTTAGATGACTCATCTACTTGCTTTATCATAAAATCAATATAAACTCTCCCAAACGGTCTCAATATTATAAAGAGATAAATTTTCAAAATTTCCTTTTTGGGTGGGAGGGAAGGGGAAGGGGTAGGGGGTAGAAAAGATGGCGGAATTAGATGGGCATCATTACCCTAAGTACATGTAAAGACATGAATGGTGTGAATATACTTTGTATACAACCAGAGATATGAAATATTGTGCTTTATACATGTAATATGAATTGTAATGCATTCTTCTGTCATATATAACAAATTAGAACAAGAAATAAATTTTAAAAACAACTTCCTTTTTTGTTTCAACATGCAACATTCTAATTAAATGACTGTGATTATATTTCAGAAAACTAAATTATTATTTTTATTTGTATTACTAGAACAAATTATAAAGATGAGACAGAATGCATGACATTGAGGATGTATATACACACACAAAACATGATCTTGGAATAAAAAAATTGATTTATAAAAACAAAAATGTGCTTAAATAAATTAATATTGAAAAATACCATTATACAACAAAATATTCACTGTTTTTTGTGATGCCCTGCTTTTCCTGAAGGAAACAAAAATTGTGACAAATCCTTGGTGTCCAATTCACTAGGGCACAATTGGCAATTAAGGTGAGGAATACAGAGTGTTTATTTCCTCAAATTAAAAAAAAACAAAACACAAGCAAGTAAAATTTCAAAACTTTTGGTATTCTTTTGCACTTTATTAAATTCTAATATTGTATCACATGTTACATGTATAGGCGTATTTTCCCCCTGAGGACAAGGTAGACCAATATCATTAGCTACAGTTCATCATTCTATGTAACCTAGATTTAACAGATGAAAAGAAGCAATATGTAAAATATTTTTAACTTAGATACACATTTATACATAGAAATTAATTTTCAAATAATATTGATCTTCTGAGAAACTCTAATTTCCCAAGAAAAGTTTAACATAAAACCTCAACTTCTAAAATTCTGTGCAAAAGGTTAAATTAATTTTATGTTCTAACATTTGCAAATGCACTTTAGTATTCTGCATTGTTATAGAGTCCTAAACATACTTATTCTAAAATCCATCCTTTACAAATTAATTTGGTTTAACAGTGGGTAAGGACCATAATTTAGGTTGAATATTAGGCTAGATACAAAAATAGTTTCTTGAACTTTAAAGAAATCACAGAATCTTACAAGAAAAAAAAAGCATTAAGAAAAGTAAGAAGTTAAAACACTGGCTGCTTTTAGGGGAAAATGTACTGGAACTTGAAAAAAAGGAATGAACATATTTGTACACATTCAGAAATTCAACACCCTTTGTGCTAGACATGGGGCTTGCTTCTGAACAGAATTTCCTTTCTAAATGGTAATTAACACTTTTCAAGTCCACTTATTTTAATGGGACCAGGTCTAAAGGTAACAAACAAAAAAAGAGGCTATATCATGAAAATTAGCATCACAGTGCTAAAATTTTATTAAACATTCAATTATGTTCATACCTAATTTTTCCTTTTTAGTCATGTAAAAAAAGTGTGGCAAGTTGGGGCTGGGGTTATGGCTCAGTGGCAGAGTGCATGCCTCACATGTGAGGTACTGGTTTAATCCTCAGCACCACATAAAAATGAATAAACAAAATAAAGATATTGCATCCGTCTATAACTAAAACATATATTTTTTAAAAAGTGTGGCAAGTCTATGGAAAAAACTTAAAAGGGGCAAAATACACTGAAATTATTAGCAGTTTTATTTTTATCTTTCTCTAGTTTCTAAATTCACATTTAAATTACTTAGAACTTATCTTTACTATCTACTTCAGAATTTTACTGAAGATTACCTCTAAGTATGTATGATAGAATCCCAAGATTCTACAGTTAATGAACAGATATTCTGTAGGGCTAGATCAGACCTTGAAGAAAAATTCTTTACAGAATTTGTATATTGACTTAAATTCATTCATTCCTCTCAGTTAAAATGAAGCCCTCCCCATGACACAATACCATATAACAATACCATATAAGAATAGTTACTATCCTCACACAGTAACTACTTTTTAACCATAAGTTTTTTATGGTAGGATCACTAGCATATGCTCCCCATACCAATAAGCTAAAGAATATATATTACTTGTCAAACCTTTCTTCCACAGAGCACATATCTCCTCATAAATTATTTTTTCCAGACAAAAGGGAAGGGAATTACAATTCTTTGACTAAATTATTCAATATATTTTCCTAGCACTGAAGAAGAGGGAAGACATGAGTGTAAAAGTGTCTTTAAAATGTTGTTCCTTAGTGCTTCCTTTCTGTCAGAAAGATGTAAGAAAGATTCTAATTTTTCAACCTAACTTCCCTAGTGTGAATGTTTAAAGTGGTGGACAGCACACATAGGATAGTATATTAATGACAACAGGGGAACTCTGTGAAGAGCTCACACCATAGAATAAAATCGTCTGGGCCATTTAGACAGAAAGGAGAAGATTGCAATTTCAGTAGAAACTGAAAATTAATTAGCCTTACTTATATATTAAAAAAGAAGAAGATCACTTTACATCAGAGCCAGAAAAATTGGCATCCTAAATTTACAATGTAGCCAAGTTAAGAGTAAAATTCCCACCTTAGTTTCTTACAGGCCTCTGTAGAGGTCCTCAGAAGAGAATCTTGATAGAAATTACCAAAGATATGGACTTAAAAGATGTGAAATCATTCCATCCAAAGCCATTAATGGAAGGCAGCAAAAGTACTAACAGGAGTCAAAATGATATCCAGGAAGGAGGAATCTTACATTTATTATATAAAACTGATTATAAAACATATTGCTCCAGGAAATATAATTTTATTGTAATGACTCGGTTATTAATCTAAAAGCATCATATTGAAAAGCAAATTGAGATCTACAACTTTTGATAAAACATAAAAGAAAATGCTGCAAAGCTAAAACAAAATCTTAAAATGAAATGGGGTGATATCTAGTTTTGCCACATCTAATAGCTTCAGAGAACTTCATAAAAAAACACTTGTACCTTCACTTGTAAATACCACAAACAAAATTAAAAACTAACTTTTAAGTTTCATGTTTCAAGTTTCCAAGGAGATACTGGTTCAGGCAGAGACAACATTTGACTTCTGAACATATCCACAAAGTCAGATTTTCCG
>NW_026006428.1:0-4943 GCF_001458135.2 Marmota marmota marmota
TTTTTTTTTTTTTTTTTTTTTTTTTTTTTTTTTTTTACATTTTGATGGATTCGTCCCCAGTTTATTCTCCGTAGTTTAGTCTAGCTTACATATATCTGAGAAAACATTCAATCTTTGACTTTTGGGGTCTGGCTTATTTTACTTAGCAGGTTGTCCTCCAGTTCCATCCTTTTACCAGCAAATGCCCTAAAGTCATTCTTCCTTATGTGAATGTATGCTGCATTTTCTTCATCTGTTCATCATTGAAGGGCATCTAGGTTGGTTCCATAACTTAGCTATTGTGTATTGTGCTGCTACAATACACAATAGCTAAGTTATAGACTGTATCTCTATAATATGCTGATTAAAGTCTTTTGGATAGTACCGAGGAGTGGGATAGCTAGGTTATATTGTGGTTCCAGTTGAGTGGTTGCACTAATTTGCAGTCCCACCAACAATGTATGAGTGTATCTTCCCGCTGCCATATACTCACCAACACATATTTGTACTTTTTATTGGCTCTTTTTAGTTATGCATGACAACAGAATCCATTTCTAAAAAATTATACCAGCAAGAAATATATCTTACTATAGTTAGAGTCCCATTCTTATGGATAATTGTCACTCTGACTGAAGTAAGATTAAATCTCAATGTAGTTTTGATTTGCATTTTCCTGATTGTTAGAAATATTGACTATTTTTCATGTATTTGTTGTCCATTTGTATTTCTTCTTTTGAGAAGTATCTCTTGGTTCTTTTGACCATTTACTAATTTGACTATTAGTTTTTTAAGTATTAAGTTTTTTGAGTTGATATGTATATATTCTGGATTTAATGCCCTAACTGAGGAGCAGGTAGCAAAGATCTTCTCCCATTCTGTACGCTTTCTCTTCATGCTCTTGTTTCCTTTGTTTGGAAAAAACTTTTTAGTTTGATGACATCCCACTTATTGATTCTTAGTTTTATTTTATACACTTTAGGAGTCTTCGTTAAGGAAGCTGATGCCTGTGCCAACATGTTGGAATGTTGCACCTACATTTACTTCTAACAGTTGCAGTGTTTCTGTTTTGATCCCTAAGTCTCTGATCTACTTTGAGTTGACTATTGTGCAGGGTGAGAGATAAAGGTCAAGTTTCATCTTCTACACATGGATTTCCAGTTTTCCCAGCACTGTTAAAAAGATTACTTTTTCTCCAACATATGTTTTTGGCACCTTTGTCTAGTATCAGAAAATTGTATTTATGTGAGTTTGGATCTGTCTTCTATTCTATTCCATTGATCTTCATGTCTGTTTCAGAGCTGGTGTCATGCTATTTTTGTTATTATAACTCTGTATAATTTGAGATCCAGCATTGTGATACCTCCAGCATCACTCTTTTTGCTCAGGATTGCTTGGCTATTCTGAGTCTCCTTATTTTTCTAAATTTATTTTATAACTGCTTTTTTTAAAGTTCTGTAAAGAACCTCATTTTTATTTTGATGGATTACATTGAATCTATATAATGCTTTTGTAGTATGGCCATTTTTGTAATATTATTTCTGCCTATCCAAGAACATGGGAGGTCTTTCCATCTTCTGTTTTCACAAATTCTTTCCTCAGTGTTCTATAGTTTTAACTGTAGAGCTCATTGGCATCCTTCCTTAGATTAATTCTCAAGTTTTTTTTTTAATAATCCTGAATGGGGTAGTTCTAATTTCTTTTCAGTACATTCATTAATGAAGGATAGGGAAGTAGTTTATTTATGTCTATTGATCTTTTATTCTGCTACTTTACTAAATTTGTTTTTCAGCTCTACAAGTTTTCTGGGTATTCTAAATGTAGGATCATGTTGGTAGCAAACAAATAATTTGAGCTCTTCATTTTCTATTTGTATCCCTTTAATTTCTTTCTCTTGTCTGGTTCCTCCAGCTACAGTTTCAAGGACCATGTTGAACAGGAGTGGAGAGAGTGGGTATCCTTGTCTTGTTCCTAGTTTTAGAGGGAATGCTTTCAGTTTTTCTCTGTTCAGTATGATGCTGGCCTTGGGTTTGTCATATGTAGCCTTTACAATGTTGCAGTAAGCTCCGTTTAGCCCTCATTTTTCTATATTTTCAACATGAATGGATGCTGGGCTTTGTCAACTGCTTTTTCTGCATTTATTGAGGTGATTATGTGATTCTTGTCCTTAAGTCTTTTTAAGTGGTGAATTACATTTATTGATGTGCTTATGTTGAACCAAACTTGCATCCCTGGAATGAAACCCACTTGATCATGGTTCACTATCTTTTTAATGTGTTTTTTTTTTTATGCAACTTGCCAATATTTATTTAAGAATTTTGTATCTGTTTTCATCAAGTATATTGGTATGAAGTTTTATTTCCTTGATATGTCTTTGTCTGGTTTTGTATCAAAGAATGATACCAAATGATATTTTTGGTTTCATAGAATGAATTTGGAAGTTTCCCTGCCTTTTCTACTTCATGGAATTATTTTAAGATGATTGGTATTAATTCTTCTTTAAAGGTCTGGTAGAATTTGACTAAGAATCTGTTCAGTCCCAGACTTTTCTTTGTTGGAAGGCTATTGATAGCTTCTTCAATTTAATTACTTGATATTAATCTAAGTTTTCTATATCCTGGTGGTTCAGTCTATGTAGGTTATATGTATCTGGGAATTCATTTATATTTTCAAGATTTTCTAACTTATTGGAGTATAAATTTTCAAGGTAGTTTCTGATTATCCTCTGGATTATAATAATGTCTGTGTTAATATTTTCTTTTTAATCTCTAATTTTGTGAATTTGAGTCTTTTCTTTCTATTTCAGTTAGTTTGTCAATCTTATTCTTCCTTTCAAAAAACTAACTCTTTGTTTCTTGATCTTTTGTATTGAGTTTTTATTCTCAATTTCATTTACTTCAGTGGTGATTTTAATATTTTCCTGTTTTCTACTGATTATCGTTTGTTCCCCATTTTTTAGGTGTTATGTTACATTATTTATTTGGTATCTTATTTTTAAAAAAATGTTTATTTTTTAAGTGTAGTTGGATATAATATATTTATTTAATTTTATTTATTTTTTTGTATATTGGTGCTGAGGATCAAGCCCAGGGCCTCACACATGCTAGGCAAGTGCTCTACTGCTGAGCCACAACCTCAGGCCTGGTATCTTATTTTTTTTTTTAATGTATAAACTTAGTACTACAAACTTTCCTTTTAGAACTGTCTTAATACTGTCCCAGAGATTTTGATAAGTTGTATCACTATTCTCATATATGTGTAAGATTTTTATTTCTCTCCATATTTCTTCTGCTATTCATTGATCATTCAAAAGTATGTTATTTAGTCTCCAGGTGTTAGAGTGGTTTCTGTTTTTTACCTTGATATTTATTTCTAACTTCACTCCATTATGATCTGATAGGATGCAAGGAATTATCTCTATTTTTTTTTTGTTTGCTAAGATTTGCTTTGTGACCTAAAATATCATCTATTTTAGAAAATGTGCTACTGAGAAGAAAGTGAATTCAGTCATTGATGGATCAAATATTCTTTAGTTGTCTGTTAGGTCCATTTGATTAATAGTAGTTTTTAGTTCTGAAAAATCTTTTTGGGATGCTATATCTAATGGTTAAAGAGCTGGGTTGAAGTCACCCACTATTATTGCATTTTGGTCTATTTGATTCTTGAAATTAAGAAGAGTTTGTGTCATCTACATAGATGTACCATTGATTGGGGAATAAATGTTTGCAATCATTATATTATTGTTGGATGATTCACTTAACCAGTCTGAAGTGAACGTCTTTGTCTCTTATGATTAATTTTGGTGTGAAGTCCACTTTGTATGATATGAGAATGGCTCATCTGCTTGTATATGGGTTCCATTTGCATGGCATATTGCCACAACCAGTGTAGCCAATCTAGCAGGTTCTGGTGAGGGGTAAAGGGGGAGAAGAAAAATAAAGACTCATGGACTGAGATTTTGAAGAAAACAGCTGGGGTCAGGTGGAGCACTGCTCTCTGGTGTAGAAGCAGGTCTAAAAAATTATGCTAACAATCTTTATTTATATATGTGTCATTATCAGGTTAAAGACTAAGCAGTCATTATTCTTTGTATTCAGGAAAGTTACAGAGCTAGCAATATTATGCAGCTTATTCTGTAGTTACATTCTGTAGTTGAGTGTGCAATCTTAGGAGCTTTGTGTAGCTCTCAAGAAAGTTCATTTTTTAAAATTACTGTTAGGCAGGCAGGTTCAGGAGCAGTGGAGCTTGGTGAAACATTGTTCCTTTGTTCCCAGGAACTGTGTGCCTGAGATCCAGGTTGAGGCTGATAAGACTCTAGCATAGAGCCTCCTCATGAAGGCCATTACCACAGCAGCTAGGCATCCTGAACCTTTGCACAAAAACTTTCCCAGGCATCAAGCATGCCACAGCCATGAGATCATCAGAGACCCCAATCTCAGACACTGCTCTCCCATTCACTCTCACTGCTCTCCACAATATATCTTTTTCCATTCTTTCACCTTCAGTCTGTGGATGCCTTTGTCTGTAAGGTGTATCTCTTGCAAGCAGCATATTTTGGGGTCTTGCTTTTTAATCCAATCTGTCGATAAATGTCTTTTGATTGAAAAGTTTAGACCATTTATATTCAGTGTTATTATAAAGAGATGAATTTTATTTCCTGACATTTTGGTTTATTTTTAATATTTAATTTAGATTTGGTTTCTCCTTTGATTGACTATTTTTCTAGTGTAATTCATTCCTATGCTGTTTTTCATTTTTATTTCTTCTTCATAAAATATTTTATTGAATATGTTTTATAGTACCGCCTTTGTTAGTTTAATTTTCAATTCTGAAGGATGATTTTGCTAAGTAGAATAATCTCGTTTGGCACCTATTTTCTTTCAGAGTTTGGTTTAGATTATTTTAAGCACTCCTGGTTTTTTGGACCTGGATTGTGAAACCTGAATTGGTTTACCTCTAAAATATAT
>NW_026006429.1:0-4942 GCF_001458135.2 Marmota marmota marmota
TTTTTTTTTTTTTTTTTTTTTTAGTTGTAGATGGGCACAATACTTTTATTTTATTTATTTATGTGGTGCTGAAGATCCAACCTAGTACCTCACAAATGTGAGACAAGCGCTGTACCACTGAGCGACAACCCCAGCCCTTCAAGAGGCTTTTTAAAAATGAGAATATGAAAGTCCCCTTTGTCCATCAAGCCAGACCTTAATATATTGAGAAATGTACTTCATACAAGATGTTTTTGTGATAGAAATCTCCACATTTACAAAAGACTCTAACTACATGTGTATTAGTTAAAAAAAATAATAAAATGGAAAAAAAATGTTTAGTAAGATCATTCTTTCACCATAAAAATATAAATGTGACTAAGTTTGGAGGATGAAATAGGAAAAATCTAATGCTTAATATAAAGATATGTTAAGAGCTTTCCCATGACTTGTCAGTAAACATCTGAGCTAAAGAACTCCAGTAATTAAGTTAACAGTTTTCAGTGAAAGAATAATTCATGTTTGTAGAATTTTAGCACAGACTTTAGTCATTCTTTTAAAAAATAGAAAAAAAAATTTAAGGTTCTATTTTTTTAAGTTGTAGATGGACATGATACCTTTATTTTATTTATTTATTTTTACGTGGTGCTGAGGATCAAACCAGTGCCCAATGCCTCACATATGCTAAGCAAGTGCTCCACCACTGAACCACAACTCTAGCCCCTTTAAGGCTCTACTTTTAAAAAAAATACAGCTTAGAATTTCCCAAATGGGGTGACCTTTCATACTTTGATGGGTAAAGTATTTCTCTATTCCCCCAACCTGAACTTCACAGAAGAAATCTTTCCACCTCAACTGAATCCAAAGTCTGACTTGAAGATGAAACCTCAACCACTGTGAAAATCTTCCCAACTGGATTCTGCGGATGGAGATGGAAAGTTGTGAGGAAGATGGATGGAAGTTCAGGGAGTCGGGGTGGGGAAGGGATTTCAGTTGTCCACACCTTTCCTACCGGTCTTCCTCCTCTCCAAGTCTTAGGGTGGCTCTAGGATATATCCTTTTTGACCAGCAGCATTTCCCTGTTCTTGGGAAAACCAAAACATGTATCAGGGAAAGCTGTTAACACCAGCAGAGAGATGGACTTCAAGTTCTCTTGTGTTTGCCGCAAGCATTTCTTTAGCTCCTGCTATTTTCCACTGCTGTAGGATCAAGAAGTTGCCAGTGTGGGTGCAGACTAGGTGTGGAGTTTGCACTCCCAGTAAGACAGCCTAATGACTACCTACAGACAGTACATTAAGACTTGTTCACAAAGTTAGAGCATTTTAGAACTGGGGGAAATTGGAGGAATTAAATAGTGATTGTAGTGCTCCCAAAACATTGTTTATAGACTAGATAATAAAGGTAGAGACTTATTACTCAGAAATTGGGGTTAATTTAAAATAGGGAGACAAAGATAGTTTAAATTCATAGATAGTAGAGGCACTATGGATTATTACCTAGCTCTCAGCACTTCATAAAACTTGACCTTTTAAACTCTGAGTCTTTGAATTTCCTTTGGAAATATTTGTTTCTTTGACTTATTTCATCTCCTTGTTCATTCATTCCTTCAACAGATATCTCTTGCATGTCTAGTATGTGCCACATAGTGCACACTCTCTCCCTTCTACTTTTCTTCACTCTTCTTCTGGAGAGTTAGAGATGTTGACTCCAAGTCTTTCTTGTAGGTCACAGTTTGTGACTCTTTAGATGGGTTAAGTCAGAGATTACAGGGTGTCCTCTACAAGGGCAGGGACCATAATTTTTTTTAATTCTAATTTGTTATATATGACAGTAGAATGTGTTACCATTCATATTACACATATAGAGCACAATTTTTCATGCTCTATATGCAAAGTATATTCACATCATTTGCGTATTTATACATGTACTTAGGGTAATCATATCCATCTCATTCCACCATCTTTTTAACCCCCATACCCCCTCCCTTCCCCTTCTACCCCTTTGCCCTATCTAAAGTTCATCTAATCCTCCCATGCTCCCCCTCCCAACCCTACTATGAATCAGCCTCCTTATATCAGTGAAAACATTTGGCATTTGGTTTTTTTGTGATTGGCTAACTTCACTCAGCATTATATTCTCCGGCTTCATCAATTTACCTGCAAACCATGATTTTATTCTCTTTTATTGCTAATACATGTTTGTACTCACTAGCACATTCATGAGCTGTCACATACCTGGTAGCCAGTTAGCTTTTTATCTTCCAATAATAGAAAGAACAGATTTTGAGACAAATGAGTATTATAAAACATTTAACCCCTTTCTACTTATATACTAAGTTACCAAGACTCTGTGTGTTTGAGGGCTGGAGAATGGGAAGTAATACTTTACATACTTGTCAATGAACCCTCTTTTTAATCTTTACTTAACACCAATGAAGCCTCTGCAGAACAAATATAAGAAAAGTTTCAGGTGTTGAGGTGAGTGAAGCAGTTGAAAGACAGGAAGAATATTCCAAAACTTGTACACAGGTTTATTGATCTCCTCCCATATTCCAAGAAATGTGCCTGATACAGGGCCTTTATCATCTAGAGAAACACTTGTTTCTTCGTTTATGGGGTTTTCCATCTAGTAGGAAAACCAGCCTTGAGCAAGACCACAGAAAACACATCTATAGGTTCCACACAATTGCCTGGGGCTCAGCCAGGGAGTGGCTTGCAGAATCTTCTCTGTAGACTGCTGACCCTGTTGTATAAACATGATGATGAATCAGGGAATAGTGGGGCAGGGAGAAACGCCCTAGCTGCATTTTGCCTTTGAATGTAATTATGATATTAACCTCGTGCTGCTAGTTATTCTTCTTCAAGAAACAAAAATTAATGAAATGTGTTTTTATTAAGAGAGCAAAAGATTGGATATGGACTGTATGTCAGAGACCATTTAAATATCTTGCAGTCGATCATCAGGGGCACATATCAAAGAGAAAACGTTTAGCTCAAAGGAGGAAGAGTTTTTTTAGCAAATTCACTAATATGACTTCCATATGAATTGTAATCATTTGCTAGTTTGAAATGAAGAGTTCCTCTTATAAGCTAATTACTAAGCAGAAGTGATTACTGATATGTAAGGGTAGAAAATAGAAGTAAGAATTGGTGAGTTATAATACTTGTCAGACTCCTTGAACTAATTATTTGATCATTTAAATGCTATAAAGATGTATATCAAGGGGGTTAAAAATGATCCACTTGAAAAACCAGTAAGTCAATTATAAAGTCTTCTCTGGCAAATTAATAATTTGAGGTCTCTTTCTCCCCCTTCACCCCTTTCAGCTTGTCAAAATTCCCAAAAGTGATCCCCTCAATGAAGTACATAACTTTAACTTCTATTTGTCAAATGTGGGCAAAGACAACCCTCAGGGCAGCTTTGACTGCATCCAGCAAACATTCTCCAGGTAAGTACTTTTCAAGGTATACTGAAGGGAAAATTTTTACTTACGAGAGTTTTAAAAAAATTAATTAAATACACATTAGTCATTCCATAAATATTTATAGAATTGAATTGCAGAGCTAAGCACACTTACACACTTAAATTTATATTTTTCACTGGAATACAATCACAAAAATTCTTAGATTCTTGCCCTGGATAAGGGTGGATTTTAAGGTTAAAAAAAATGTTGCCTTATAAAATAAGAGTTTTTAAATAAAAATAATTTTGAAGATTTTTTTATAAAGGTTTTATTCATTACATTTTAGTAAGAGTGTCTAATACTGTATTTAATGTTTATACTCAGTGGAATAGGCACTTTTCCTGGTTAAAAAATAAATTAATTAAAAATGGAGAGAGAAAGACAAGAATGCATACCCACCCCAGAGTACCACAAGCTCTTATCTGCTTAGATCCTCTGGAAACAATAAGCTACTTGTTTTGCTTTACTTTACTTTGGTTGTTCCTGATTCAAGAATGGGCCTTTGGGCCTCCACAGAGACAAGGAACATTGGGGGTTGTCCTTTCTTTGAGGTGTGAGGCTTTAACAGTATCAGTCCATCCTTGTGGCTCATGAGTGCAGTACTTGAAACTGTGTAAGTACTTGCTGTCCATGCAAAAAGGGAGAAAAGTTGTGACTCAAGCAGGAACAGAAGGCAGTGATACAAAATAAGACATGTTACTGAAAGAGTTCTAAATTTCTCTTCTCATTTAAAATGACTAAATCTTTTTTTTTTAACCTTAATATGTTGCTTTCCCTGAGTATATTTTAATTTTTTCCTTTCTGAAAATTACTCCCCCTAAACATGTTTTTGATATCAATTGCATGAATTATAGATCATCATAGCCTTTTCTATACTGTTCAATTTGATGGCTACATGTAGCTGTTTACATTTCAATTGGTAAAAGTGAGGATGAGGTAATATTTACATTTCCATTGTTCATTCTTTTTTAACTAAAAATGCAAGTTTAATATCATCATTCACAAAGGTAATGAAAGGATTTATAAAAAAGTATTATTTTGGAGATTATGGGTTATAGGGAGCAATATGAGGACATAAATTTAAAGGCAGCTGAATGACTATGATCTTCTCTCAATTCTTTCTCTTTTTTTCATTTTTTTTATTAGTTGCACATGACAATACAATGATCTTGACATATCATACATTTGAATCAATTGAGTATAATTTCTCATTTTTCTAAGTGTACACGTTGCAGAATCACATTGGTTATACAGACATGTATATACATACAACAATACTAGCTTTTAATAAAAAATAAAACTTTATTCACCACAGCAGAAGACATCCTGGTGTATTTGAAATGTGAAAAAAGTAATAATACTTTTAGAGAAAGACTAAACCTTGGGGCTGGGGTTGTGGTTCCGTGGTAGAGTGCTAGCCTTGCAGGTTTTTGATCCTGGGTTCGATCCTCAGCACCACATAAAAATAAATAAGTGAAATAAAAAAAAAAAAAAAAACAA
>NW_026006430.1:0-51569 GCF_001458135.2 Marmota marmota marmota
TCCAATTAGGCCTAGGGTTAGGTCTGGGTGTAGTGTTAGGGTTTGGTTTAAGTTAAGGTTTAGGGTTGGGGATACTGCTCAGTTTGGTTTTAGTCCTAGGTTTAAGGTTAGCACTAGTTATATGATTAGCATTAGGGTTAGGACTAGTGTTAGTGTTAGGCTATGCTTAGAGTTAGGGTTAGATTTGAAGTTAGCATTAGATCTAGGGTTTGAGCTAGGTCTAAGTATAGGGCAAGGGTTAGGGCTAGGGTTAGGATTATGGTAACGGATAGGTTTAGAAATAGGGATAGGGCTAGGATGAGAGTTAGAGTTAGTCATGGAGCTAGGGTTATGTTTAATTTTAGGGATAGGTATAAATTAGGGCTAGGATTAGGGCTAGGTTTAGTGTTCAGCTTAGGCCTAACATTAGGAATAGGGTTATGGTTATCTTTACTGTAAGGGATGGTGTTATAGCTAGTTTAGAGGTAGGGTGAGGGTTAGAATTAGGGTTAGGGCTAGGGATAGGGTTAGGGATATGATTAAGGCTAGGTTTAGGGCTAGAATGAGTGCTATGGCTTGTTGTAGGTTTAGTTCTAGAATTAGGGCTAGGGCTAAAGTCAGGTCTAATGTAACAGGAGTAGATTTAGGGTTAGGTTTGTGTCTAGGTCTAATGTAAGTGTCAGGCTTGGGTAAGGGTCAGGTTTAGAGCTAGGTGTATTTTTAGGGTCAGTATCATGATTAGGGTTTTTTTAGCTTAATGTTTAAAGATCAGGCTCAAATGAGCATTAGGGTTAGGGTTAGAGTAATGGATAGGGTTAGGTTTAGGATTCAGGGTAGGTTTAGCGGAATGGAGAAGTTTCAGGTTAGCAAAATGGTTAGGGTTAGGCCTGGGGTTAGCATGAGGTTTAGGATTATCATAAGGATAACATATAGGGTTAGAGTTAGGGTGAGGGCTATGGTTATTGTTAAGATTAGGTCTAGAGTTAGTCTTAGGTTTTGGGTTAGGGCTACTAACCCTAGCTTAGGGTAGGGTTAGGTTAAGGTTTAGGATAAATGTTAGGTTGTGAGCTAGGGTTAGTCCTAGGGTGAGGGTTAGTTTTACTGTTAGGTTTAGGGTTAGGGTTGTGGTTATTGTCAGGGTTAGGTTTAGGATTAGGGCTAGGGTTTTCATTAGGTTTAGAGTTAGGTTTAGGATAATATATTGGGTTAGATGTAAGGTTAGCTTTAGTGTTAAGGTTAGATTTAGGGTTAAGTTTAGTTTTAGGGCTAGGTTTACTGCTGGGTTTAGGGTAAGGTTTAGGGTTTGAGTTAGAGTTAGTGCTACAGCAAGGGTTAGGTTTAAGTTTAGGTCTATGGTTAGGTTTAGAGTTTGTATTAGGATTTTGGTTCGGGTTAGGGCTAGGGTTATCATTAGGGTTAGGGTTAGAGTTAAGGTAATGGCTAGCATTAGAGCTAGGATTAGGGTTAGGGTTAATGTTAGGATTAGGGCTAGGGTTAGGGTTATAGTTAGGGATAGTCCTAGGTTTATGTTTAGTCTAAGGGTTAGGCTTTGAGCTAGGGTTAGGACTAAGGTGAGGGTTAGGGTTAGAATTAGGGCTAGGGTTAGGATGAGGACTATGCTAGGATAGGTTTATGCATCGGATTATGGCTAGGTTTTGTGTTAGGTTTAGGGCCTAGCGTTAGTGCTATGGTTAATGTAAGATCTAGATTTCTAATTAGGGCTAGTTTTAGGGTTAGGGCTATGGCTAGGTCTAGTGTTAAATTTAGATTTTGGTTTAGGGTCCATTTAGAGCTAGGTTTAGAGTTAGTGTCATGGTCAATGTGCAAGTAAGTGTTACAGTTAGGGTGAAAGCCAGAATTAGGACTAGGGTTAGGTATAGGGTTAGGATTAGTGTTAGTTTTATGTTAATGGTTATTGTTAGGTCTAGGACTAAGTTTTTGTTTAGGTCTAGGGATAGAGTTATCACTAGATTTAGGATTAGGTTTAGGTCTAGGACTAGTGTTATGGTTAAGTTTAGGTATAAGGTTACTGGTAGGGCTAGTTCCAGGTTTCGGTTTAGGGTTAGGATCAGGTTTAGACCTATAATTATTGTTAGGGTCAGATTAAGGGTGAAGTTTAGAGTTAGGTTTTGGGTTAGGGTTAGAGCTAGAATAATGTCTAGGGTTAGGACTAGTAATAGGGTTTGTGTTTGGTTTAGGCTAAGTATTATGATTAGGACTAGGTTTAGCATTATGGATAGGTTTTGGCTTACTGCAAGGGATTGTGTTAGAGCTAGGGTTATGGCTACATTTAGGGTTAGGTTTAGGGCTAGGATTAGGCTTAGGGCTAGGGTTAAATCTAGTTGGGGCTTGGATTAGGGCTATTTTTGTGTTAGGGTTAGTGCTATTTCCAATGGAAGAACTTGGGTTATGATTAGGGTTAGTTTTAGGGTTAGGGTTTGGGCTCGGTCTTTTGTTAGTATTAGATTTAGTTTTAGGGTGATATAAAGAGCTAGGGTTAGTGTTCAGATAAGAGTTGGGTCAGGGTTAATTTTAGGCCTAGGACTCGAATTAGAGCTAGGGTTATTGCTAGTTATAATGGTAGGGTTTGGTATATGGTATTTTTAGGGTTAGAGGAATGGCTCAGTTTTGTTTTAGGTCAAGGGCTATGGTTACAGCTAGTTTTAGGATTAGCAATAGTGTTAGGACTAGTGGTAGGGTGAGGTTTAGGCTGAAGTTTGGAGTTAGATTTAGCATTATGATTAGATCTAGGGTTAGGGCTATGGCTAGGTTTAGGGCTAAGGTTTAGGCTAGTGTGAGGGTTACAGTAACGGATAGGGTTATAAATAGAAATAGGGCTAGGGTTGAGAGTTAGAGTTAGTCTTATGGCTAGGAATAGGGGTAGAGTTAAGGTTAGGACTAAATTCGGGCTAGGATTAGCACTAGGATAAGTGTTAGGGTTAGGCCTTTGGTTAGGGCTAGGCTTAGGGTTAGTTTTAGGGCCAACGATGGGGTTATATAGCTTGGTTCAGGGCTAGGGAAAGGGTTAAAATTAGGGATAGGGCTAGGTTGAGGGTACTGGTTAGGATTAAGGCTAGGTTTAGGGCTAGGATGAAGGCTAGGGTTTGTGTTGGTGTTAGGGCTAAGATTAGGGCTAGGGCTAATATCAGGTCTAGGGTTAAAATTAGGGATAGTTTTAGGGTTTGGTTTATGGCTAGGTCTAATGTAAGGGTTAGGTTTAGGGTAGGGGTCAGGTTTAAAGCTAAGTGTATTTTTAGGTTGAGAGTCCGAGTTAGGGTTGGTTTGGGTTAAGGTTTACGGATAGGACTCAAATTAGTGTTAGGGTTAGGGTTCGGTTTAGTGTAATGGATATGGTTAGGTTTAGGGTTCAGTTTACGTTTAGAGCAATATACAGGGTTAATGTTAGGGATAGGGTTAAGGTTAGGCCTAGTGTTAACATTTGGGTTAGGCTTATGTTTAGGGTAATGGATAGGGTTAGTGCTAGTGTTAGGGATTGAGTTAATGTTAGGATTAGGGCTAGAATTAGGATTAGGTTTAGGGTTAGTGTTAGGGTTAGGTTTAGGGTTAGTGTTAGGGTTAGGTTTAGGGTAAATGTTAGGGTTTGAGCTAGGGTTAGGGATATCATGAGGGTTAGGGTTAGAGTCATGATTATGGTTATGGTTACGGTTAGGTTTAGGGCTAAGTTTAGCATTAGGGTCAGGGTTATGTTTAAAGTAATGGATAAATTGAGATATAGGATTTGGGCTATGGTCACATGGTTACAGTTAGGATTCGGGCTAGGATTAGGGTTAGGTTTAGGGCTAGGGTTACGCTTAACGTAAGTTTTAGGGTTTGATCTAGGGTAAGGGCTACAGCAAGGCTTAGGTATGGTTTGTGTAGGTTAATGTTAGGGATATGCTTAGGGCTATGTTCAAACCTATGTTTTATGTGAGGTTTATGGGTAGCATTAGGACTATGGGTAATTTAAGAGCTAGGGATACAGTTATGGCTAGTTTGAGGGGTAGGGTTATGGATAAATCCTGTGTTAGGGTTATGCTTTGGGTTAGGATAAGATTTAGAGCTAGGGTTAATGTTAGGTAAGGGTCAGTGTTCAGGTTATTATTGGATTTAGTGTTAGGGCCAGAATTAGAACTAGGTTTAGGTCTAGTGGTAGGATTAGTCTTTGCGTTTAGTTAATGGTTATTGTTCAGGCTAGGGCTAGGTTTTTGTTTAGGGCTAGGGCTAAAGTTATGGCTATATTTAGGATTATGTTTAGATCTAGTGCTATTGTTATGGTTAGGTTTTGGTATAGGTATACTAGTAGGGTTAGTGTTAGGGTCAGAATAAGGGTCAGGGTTAGGGTTAGGCTTTGGTTAGGGTTAGAGATAGAATGATGTCTAGGATTAGGACTAGTAATAGAGTTAAGGTTTGGGGTATGCTAACATTTAGGGTTATAACTAGGGTAGCATTTGGTTGAGAGTTTGACTTAAGGTAAGGGATAAGTTTAGAGCTAGGGTTAGGGTTAGGGTTAGGGCTAGGGTTAAAGCTAGAGTTAGGGCTCAGATCAGAGCTATGTTTTGTGTTAGGGTTAGGGCTATGGCTAATGTAAGAATTCGTTTTACGATTAGGGCTACTTTTCTGGTTAGGGTTAGGGCTAGGTCTAGTGTTTGGGTTAGGTTTAGTGTTCGGGTGATATTTAGAGCTAGGGTTAGTTTTAGGTTCAGAGTCAGGATCAATATTAGTTGTAGGGTTAGGGTTAGGGCTAGGTGTAGCATTAGAATTAGGTTTAGGTTAAGGGTTAGGATTAGGGCTATAGCTCAGATTTTTTTTTTTTTTTTGAGGGCTATGGATTGGCTTAGGGCAAGTTTTCAAATTAGCATTAGGGTTAGGGCTCCTGTTAGGGTGAGGTTTAGGTTTAGGGTTAGGGTTAGATTTAGACTTAGGGTTAGATCTAGGTTTATGGCTAGGCCAAAGTTTAGGGATAGGTTTGGGCTAGGGTTTGGGCTAGGCTTTGGTTTACAGAAAGGGATAAGTTTAGAACTAGGGATAGGGCTAGGGCGAGAGTTAGATTTAGTCTTAGGGCTAGGGAAATGGTTAGGTTTAGGATTAGGGCTAAATTAGGGATAGGATTAGGGCTAGGTTTTGTTTTAGGGCTAGGGTTAGGATTAGGGTTAGGCTATGGTATGATGTTATAGCTAGGTTTAGGCCTAGGGTGAAGTTCAATTTAGGGTTAGGGCTAGTGTTCAGGTTAGAGTTAGGATTAAGACTAAGTTTATGGGTAGGATTACGGCTATGGTTTTTGTTAGGGTTAGGTCTAGCATTAGAACTAGGGTTAAGTTCAGGTCTAGTGTTATGGTTAGGGATAGTTTTAGGGTTAATTTTATGGTCAGGTATAGTGTAAGGGATAGGTTTTGAGTTAGGTTCAGTTTTAGATAGGGGTATTATTAGTGTCAGGAAAAGGGTTAAGGTTTGTTTAGGTTAAGGTTTAGGTTTAGGTTTAGGCCTCAAATTAGCATTAGGGGTAGGTTTAGGGTTAGGGTAATGGATATAGTTAGGTTAAGGGTTCAGGTTAGGTTTAGGTAATAGTGTTAGAGTTATGGATTGGTTTAGGGTTATCCTAGGGTTAGCAATAGGGTTAGATTTAGGGTTAAGGTAATGGATAGGATTAGAGCTAGGGTTAGGGCTAAGGTTATGGTTACGATTAAGGCTAGGTTTAGGATTAGGTTTAGGGTAAATTTTAGGGTTAGGGTTAAATCTAGAGTTAGGGCTCAGATTAGGGCTAGGTTTTAGATTAGTTTAGGGCTTAGGTGGGGCTGTGGCTAGTGTAAGATCTAGCATTATGATTAGAGCTAAATTTAGGGTTAGGGTTAGGGGTAGGTCTAGTGTTAGGAGTAGGTTTAGTTTAGGGTGATGATTTGAGTTAGGGGAAGTATTAGGATCAGAACCAGGGTCAGTGTCAGTTTTAGGGTTAAGGGTAGGTGTAGGTTTAGGTTTTATGTTAAGGTTAGAATAAGAATCAGGGCTAGGGCTAATGTCAGGTATATGGTTACAGTTAGGTTACGATTAGCATTAGGGCTATGGCTCAGTTTTGTTTTAGGTGTAGGGCTTGGGTTAGGGCTAGTTTTTGGATTAGCGATAATGTTAGGGCTAGTGGTAGGGTGACGTTTAGACTTAGCGTAAGGGTTAGATTTAGAATTATGGTTAGATCTACGGTTAGGACTAGGGTTAGGGCTAAGGTTAGGGCTAGAATTAGGGTTAAGGTAACAGATAGGGTTAGTAATAGAAGTAGGTCTAGCTCGAGAGTTAGAGTTAGTCTTAGGGCTATGATTAGAGTAAGGGTTACATTTAGCGATAAATTAGGGCTAGGATTAGAGCTAGGGTTACTGTTATGGTTAGGCCTAGTGTTAGGGCTAGGTTAGGGTTAGTGATAGTGTTAGGTTTAGGGTTAGGGGAAGGGATGTGATTATACCTAGGTTCAGAACTAGGGCGAGGGTTGGAATTAGAGATTTGGCTACGGTTAGTTTTTGGATTGGGATTAGGCTAGGTTTAGGGCAAGGATGAGGGCTGGGGTTTGTGTTAGGTTTAGGGCAAGAATTAGGTAGAGTGCTAATGTCAGCTCTATGGTTTGATTAGGGATAGTGCTATGGTTAGTTTTATATATAGGTCTACTTAAGGGTTAGGTTTAGGGTAAGGGTCAGGAGTAGAGCTAGGTGTATTATTAGAGTCAGTTTCTTGTTCAGAGTTTGGTTTGGCTTATGGTGTAGGTTTAGTGCTCGAACTAGTATTAGTGTTAGTGTTATGGTTAGGGTTAGAGTAATTGATAGGGTTGGGTTTAGGTAATGGATAAGGTTAGTGTTAGTGATAGGTTTAAGTTTAGGCCTAGGGTCAGCATTTGGGTTAGGCTTATGTTTAGGGTAATGGATAGGTTTAGGGCTAGGGTTATGGTTACCATTAGGTTCCGGGTTAAGGTAGGGTTAGGGTTAGGCCTAGGGTTAGTGTTAGGGTTAGGTTTTGGGTAAGTGTTAGGGTTTGGCCTATGATTAGGGCCAGGGCAAGGGTTAGGGTTAGTGTCAGATCTAGGTTTAGGATTAGGATTAAGTTCAGAGTCTAGGATTAGAATTAGGGTTAGGTTAATGTTTAAGGTAATGGATAGATTTAGAGCTAGGATTTGGTCTTGGTTATGGTTAGGATTAGGGCTAGGATTAGTGTTAAGTTTAGGGTTAGTGTTAGGGTTACATTTATGTTAAGGGTTAGTGTTTGACCTAGGGTTAGGGCTAGGGCAAGATTTAGGGTTAGGGTTAGGTCTAGGGTTAGGGTTAGGGTTAGGCTTAGGGCTAGGGTTAGGGATAGGATTAGGGCTAGGTTTTGTGTGGGGTTTAGGGCTAGCATTAGGGCTATGGGTAGTGAATGAGCTAGGGTTAGGGTTATGGCTAGGTCTAGTGTTAGGATTATGGCTAGATTTTGGGTTAGCATAAAGTTTAGAGCTAGGTTGTGTTAGGGTAAGGGTCATTGTTCGGGTTACGGTTAGGTTTAAGGTTACGTCCAGAATTAGGGCTAGGTTTAGGTCTAGGGTTTTGGTTCGTGTTTGAGTTAGGTTAAGGGTTATTGTTAGGCCTAGGGCTAGGTTTTTTTTTAGGAAAAGTGCTAGAGTTATGGCTTGATTTAGAATTAGGCTTTTTCTAGGTCTGGTGTTAGGATTAGGTTTAGGAATAGGGTTACCCCCAGGGCTAATGTCAGGGTTTGGTTTAGGGTTAGGGTCAGGTTTAAACCTAGGTTTAGAGTTAGGGTCAGAATAAGGGTCAGGGTTAGGGTTAGAGTTTGTATTAAGGTTAGAGCTAGAATGAGGGCTAGATTTAGCATTTGTATTAGAGTTATTTTTTGGGGTAGGCTACAGATTACAGTTAAGACTAGGGGATCATTAGGGTTAGGGTTTGGCTTAGGGTAAGGGACAGTGTTAGAGCTAGGGTTGGGGATAGTATTAGGGTTAGGGTTAGGTTTAGTGTTAAGGTTAGAGTTAGGTTTAAAGCTAGGTTTAGGTCTCAGATTAGGCCTAGGTTTTCTGTTAGGGCAGGGCCATGGCTAATTTAAGAACTAGAGTTCCAATTAGGTTATTTTTCGGGTCAGGTTTAGGGTTAGGGTGATGTTTAGGGCTAGAGTGATGTTTAGAGCTAGGGTTAGTGTTAGGGTCTGAGTCAGGGTCAGTGTAAATTCTAGAGTTAGGATTAGGAGTCGAATTAGTGCTAGGTTTAGGGCTAGGTATAGGGTTATGGTTTGATTAAGTGTAAGGTTTAGGATTAAGCCTATGACTCAGTTTTATTTGAGTGCTAGGGCTAGGGTTAGGGCTAGTTTTCCAATTAGCATTAGGCATAGGGCTAGTGTTAGGGTGAGGTTTAGGCTTAGAGTTAGGGTTAAATTTAGAGTTAGAATTAGATCTAGGTTTAGGGCTATTTTGGGCTTTTTTTAAGGGATGGGTTTAAAACTAGGGATAGGACTACAGTGAGAGTTAGAATTAGTCTTTGGGCTAAGGTTAGGGTTAGGTCAAAATTAGTACTAGGATTAGCACTAGGATTAGTGTTAGGGCTAGGCCTAGATTTAGAGCTAGATTTAGGGTTAGTGTTAGGATTAGGCTAGGTTTAGTGCTAGGATTAGGGCTAGGTTTTGTTTTAGGTTTAGGGCTATGATTAGGGCTAGGGCTAATGTCAGGTCTAGGCTTATGTTTAGGGTTAGTTTTAGGGTGAGGTTTATGGATAGTTCTAGTGTAAGTCTTAGGTTGAGGGTTAGGGTCAGTTTTAGAGATAGGGTTATTATTAGGTTCATTGTAATAGTTATGGTTTGAGTTAGGTTAAGGTTAAAGGTTAGAACTCCAATTAGCATTAGCGTTAGGGCTAAGGTTAGGGTAATGGATATGTTAGGTTTAGGGTTCAGGTTAGGTTTAGGGTAATGGATAAATTTAGGGTTAGACATAGGTTAGGGTTATCCTAGAGTTAGCATTAGGGTTAGGGTTAGGGTTAGGGTAATGGATAGGGTTAGAGCTATGGTTAAGACTAGGTTTATGCTTAGGATTAAGGCTAGGGTTAGGTTTACGGTTAGGGCAAGTTTTAGGGTTAGGATTAGTTTTAGGGTAATGTTTAGGGCTAGGGCCAGGGTGAGGGTTAGGGTTAAAATGAGGTGTAGGACTCGGTTTAGGGCTATGTTTTGGGTTTGATTAGGGCTAGGAATAGAGCTACAGCTAATGTAAAGTACAAGGGTTATGATTAGGGCTACTTTTAGTGTTAGGTTTAGGCCTATGTCTAGTTTTAGAGTTAGGTTTATTTTTAAGGTGATGTTAGAGGTAGGGTTAGTTACAGGGTCAGAGTCAGGGTCAAGGTTAGATTTAGGGTTAGGATAGGACTGGAATTAGGGATAGGGTTAGAGCTAGGTTTTGGGTTAAGTTTTGGTTTAGGTTAAAATTTAGGGTTAGGGCTGTGGCTTGGTTTTGTTTTAGGGCTAGAACTACGTTAGGGCTAGTTTTAGGATTAGCATTAGTGTTAGTGCTAATGTTAGTGTGAGTTTTACAGTTAGGTTTAGGGTTAGATTTAGAGTTATGGTTAGATCTAAGGTTGAGGCTAGGGCTAGGGTTAAGGCTAAGTTTAGGGCAAGTGTTAGAGTTTTGGTAAGGGATAGGGTTAGAACTAGGAATAGGGCTATGTTGAGAGTTGGAGTTAGTCTGAGTGCTAGTGTTATGGTTAGGGTTAGGGTTAGGGCTAAATTAGGGCTAGGATCAGGTCTAGGGTTAGTTGTAGGTTTAGGTCTAGGTCTAGGGTTAGGGTTAGGGTTAGGTTTAGGGAAAGGTATGGGATTATAGCTTGGTTCAGAACTAGGGGCAAGGGATAAAATTAGGGAGAGGGCTAAGTTAGGGTACAGGTTAGGATCAAGGCTAGGTTTAGGGCTAGGATGAGGACAAGTGTTTGTGTTAATATTATGGCAAGTATTAGGGCTAGGGCTAATATCATGTCTAGGTTTACAGTTAGGGATAGTTTTAGGGTAAGTTTTATGGCTAGGTCTAGTGTCAGAGTTAGATTTAGGGTAAGGTTTAGGTTTAGAGTTAAGGGTATTAAAATGGTCGGGGTCAGGTTTTGGGTTTGGGTAGGTTAAGGTATAGAGTTAGGACTCAAATTAGCATTATGGCTAGAGTTAGGGTTAGGGCAATGGATAGGGTTAGGTTTATGCTTCAGGTTAGGTTTAGGGTTCAGATTAGGTTTAGGGTATGTATAGGGTTAGGGTTAGGCCTGGGGTTAGCATTAGTGTTATGGTTATCACTAGAGTAATTGATAGGGTTAGAGCTAGTGTTAGGGAGAGAGTTATGGTTAGGATTATGGATAGAGTCAGGGTTAGGGTTAGGGTTAAGTCTACGGTTAGGGTTAGGGTTAGGGTACGCTTTAATGTTTGAGCTAGGGTTAGTGCTAAGTCTAGGGTTATGTTTAGGGTTAGGACTAGGGTTAAGGTTATGGTTAGAGTTAGGGTTAGTATTATGGTTAGGTCCAGGGTTATCATTAGGTTTAGGGTAATGGACAGGGTTAGATGTCAGGTTAGGATTAGGGTTAGGTTTAGGACTAGGTTTGGGGTTAGATTTAGGGTATGGTTAAGGTTTGAGCTAAGGGTAGGACTACAGCAAGGATTATGTTTAAAGTTAGGTCTAAGGTTAGGTTTATGGTTAGGATTAGAATAGGTTTTGGGTTAGGGTTATGGTTATCATGAGGTTTATGTTTAGGTTAGGGTAATGAGTGAGGTTAGAGCTAGGGTTAAGCCTAGGGTTAAGTTTAGGATTTGGGATAGGGTTAAGGTTAGACTTAGGCTTAGGGTAAGTCTTATATTTAGGTTAAGTGTAAGGGGCAGGGATTGAGTAAATTTAGGGCTAGGTTGAGGGTTTGGGTTAGAATAAGGGCTAGGGATAGAGTTAGGGTAAGGGTTAGGGCTAGGATTTGGGTTAGGGCTAGGATTTGGGTTAGGGTTTGGGCTAGGGTTATGTTTAGGGTAAGGGTGAGGGTTTGAGCTAGAGTTAAGGCTAGGGCTAGGTCGAGGGTTAGGTTCAGCATTACGTCTAGGGTTAGGATTATGGTAGGTTTAGGATTAGGGTTAGGGTAATGGCTACGGGGAATTATTAGGGTTAGGGTCAGGGTTAGGGTTTGGTTTAGGTTAGGATTTAGGTTTAGGGCTCAAACTAGCATTAGGTTTAGGGTTAGGGTAATGCTATTCTTTGGTTTAGGGTTCCGGTTAGGTTTAGGGTAATTCGTAGGGTTTGGGTTAGCAATAGGGTTAGGGTTAGGCCTAGGGTTAGCATTTGAGTACGAGTTATGTTTAGGGTAATAGATAGGGTTAGAGCTAAGTTTAGAGCTAGGGTTATGGGGGGAATAGGTCTTGAGTTAGGATTAGGGTTAGTGTTAGAACTGGGTTTAGGTTTAAGGTTATGTTTAGCATAAGGGTTAGGTATTGAGCTAGGGTTAGGGCTAGCACAAGGGTTAGGATTAGGGTTAGGTCTAGGGATAGGATTATGGTAAAGTTAGTGTTAGGGTTAGGGTTAGGGTTAACATTAAGGTTAGGTTCCGAGTAATGAATACAGATAGATATAGGATTAGGGTTAGGGTTAGATTTCAGTTTAGGTTTATGGTTAGGGCTATGGTTATGTTTAGGTTTATGCTAAGGATTAGAGTTTGAGCTAGGGTTAGGGCTATGTCAAGTGTTACATTTAGGGTATATCTAGGGGTAGTTTTCTGGTTAGTGTTAGGGTTAGCATTAGTGTTTGGGCCAGGAATATCTATAGGTTTAATGTTAGGTTTAGGGTAATGGGTAGGTTTAGAGCTAGGTTTAGGTAGGGTTAAATATAGGGTTAGGGCTAAGGTTAGAGTTTATTTTAGGGATAGGTCTATCTAGGTTTATGTTTAGGGTAAGGGTGAGGTTTTAAGCTATTGTTAGGGTTAGGTTTAGGTTTAGGGTTAGGGTTTAGCTAGGTTTTGGTCTCATATTAGGGCTAGTTTTTGTGTTAGGGTTAAGGCTAAGGTTAGGGAAATGGCTAATGTAAGAACTAGGATTACAATTACGGTTAGTTTTAGGGTTAGAGGTAGGGGTATTTCTAGTGTTAGGGTTAGGGTGATATTTATAGCTATGGTAAGTGTTAGGATATAAATCATGGTCAAGGTTAGTTTTAGGGTTAGTGTTAGGACTCGAATTAGGGCTAGGGTTACTGTTATGGTTTGGTTAAAATTTAAGGATGTGTAGAGATTGGGTGAGTGTTAGGATCCGAGTCAGATTCAGGGTTATTTTTAAGGTTAGAATTAGGATTCGAATTAGGGCTAGGGTTTGGTCTAGGTGTAGTGTTAAAATTTGGTTTAAAGTTAAGGTTAAGGTTTTGGCCTCTTGCTTGCTTTTGTTTTAGTGCTAGGGTTAGGGTTAGGACTAGTTTCATGATTAGCATTAGGGTTAGGGCTAGGGCCATGGTTTGGGTTAGGATTAAGGCTAGGTTTAAGGTTAGGATTAGGTCTACATTTTTTTGTTAGGTTTAGGGCAAGAATTAGGGCTAGGGATAAATTCCGGTCAAGGGTTACAGTTAGGGATAGTTTTAGGGTTAGGTTTAGTGAAAGGGTCAGGTTTAGATCTAGGGATATTATTAGAGTCAGGGTCAGGTTTGGGGTTTGGGTTAGGTTAAGGTTTAGGTTTAGGGCTCAAATTAACATTAAGGTTAGAGTTAGGGTTAGGTAATGGATAGGGGTTAGGTTTAGGGTTCAGGTTAGGTTTAGGGTAATGGATATGGTTAGGTTTTGTGATAGGTTTATTGTTAGGCTGAGGGTTAGCATTAGGGTTAAGGTTATCATTAAGGGTACTTTATAGAGTTAGAGCTAGTGTTAGGGCTAGGGTTATGATTAGAAGTAGGGCTAGAGTTAGGGTTCGGGTCAAGGTTACGGCTAGGGTTAGGGTTAGTATTAGGATAAGGGTACGGTTTAGAGTTTGAGCTAGGTTTACTTCTAGGGCTAGGGTTAGGGTTAGTGTTATGGTTATGGTTAGTGTTATAGTTAGGGCTAGGTTAACATTAGTGTTAGGGTAATTGATAGGTTTAGATGTCAGGTTAGAGTTAGAGTTAGTTTTAGGGTTAGGGTAGAGTTAGGTTTAGGATAAGCATTAGGATTTCAGCTAGGGTTAGGGTTAGGTTTAAGGTTAGGTTTTCATTAGTTCTAGGGTTAGGTTTATGTTTAGGGTTAGAGTAGGTTTAGGTTTAGGTCTAGGTTTATCATTAGGGTTAGGTTTAGGGTTAGGGTTATGGGTAGGTTTTGATCTAGTGTTAGGGCTAGGGTTAATTTTAGGATTAAGGCTAGGGTTAGGGTTAGATTTAGGCCTTGGATTAGTGTTATGTTTAGGTTAAGGGTAAGGGTTAGGAATCAAGCTAGGGTTAGTTCTTGTGTGAGGGTTAGGATAAAGTCAGGGCTAGCGTAGGGTTAAGGTTAGGGTTAGGGCTAGGGTTAGCATTAGGTTTAGATGTATGGTTAGGGTAATGGATAGAGTTAGAACTAGGGTTAGGGTGACATTTAGGGTTTGGGCTAGGGTTATGTTTAGGGTAAGGTCTAGGGTTTGAGCTTGGGTTAGGGCTAGGGCGAAGGTTAGGATTAGGGTTAGGGCTAGGTTTAAGTTTAGGGTTATGCTTAGGTTTAGGTTTAGGGCTACAATTAGGGCTAGGTTTTGTGTGAAGTTTAGGGCTAGTGTTAGGTTAATAGTAACCTAAGAGCTAGGGTTATGGTTATGGCTACTTTTAGGGTTAGTCTAATGTTAAGGTTAGTTTGGGGGTTAGGATAAGATTTAGAATTAGGGTTTGTGTTAGGGTAAGGGTCACTGTTCAGGTTAGGATTAGTTTCAGGGTTACGGCCATAATTAGGACTAGTGTTAAGTCTAGGGTGAGTTAGTGTTTGTTTTAGATTAAGGGTTATTGTTAGGTTGAGGGCTAGAATTATGGCTATATTTAGGATTAGATTTAGGTCTAAGGTTAGTGTTAGTTTAGATTTAGGTATAGGTTTACCTTTAGGGCTAGTGTTAGGTTTTGGTTTAGGGGTAAGGTCAGGCTTAAACCAAGGGTTAGTGTTAAGGTATATGTGATGATAAGGGATAGGGTTAGAACTAGGTATAGGGCTAGTGTGAGAGTTAGAGTTAGTCTGAGGGCTAGGGTTAGGGCTAGGGATAGGAATAAATTAGGGCTGGATTAGGGCTAGAGTTAGTGTTAGTGTCAGGCCTAGGGTTAGGGCTAGGTTTAGTGTTAGGTTTAGGGTTAGGTTAGGTTTAGGGTAAGGGATGGCAATATAGCAAGTTTTAGCACTAGGGTGAAAATTAGGGTTAAGGTAAGGGTTAATGTTAGGGTTAGGGTTATGATTAAGGTGAGGTTCCTTGCTAGGATGTGGGCTAATTTTGTATTAGGGTTAGGGCTAGATTAGAGCTAGGGCTAATGTCAGGTCTAGGGTCTGTTTAGGGATAGTTTTAGGGTTAGGTTTATGGCTAGGTTTATTGTAAAGGTTAGGTTACTTTTTAGTGTCAGGTTTAGAGCTATGGGTATTATTAGAGTCAGAGTCAAGTTTAGGGTTTTGGTTAGGTTAAGGTTTAGGTTTAGGAGTCAAATTAGTCTTATATTTAGGGATTGGGTAATGACACAGTTAGATTTAGGGTTCAGGTTATGTTTAGATTAATAGATAGGATTAAGGCTAGTGCTAGGATTAGGGTTCCACCTAGGGTTAGCATAAGAATTACAGTTATCTTAGGGTAATGAATAGGGTTAAAGCTAGGGTTAGGGCTAGGGTTATGGTTAGGATTAGGTCTAGGGTTAGGCTTAGGTTATAGTTAGGGCTAGGGTTATTGTTAAGGTTAGCTTTAGGGTTAAAGCTAAGGTAGGGCTTGGATTAGGGCTAGGTTTTGTGATAGATTCGAGTTATGGCTAATGTAAAAACTAGTGTAATGATTAAGACTAGTTTATGGTTAATGTTAGGGCTAGATGTAGTTTCAGGGTTAGTTTTAGGGTTAGGGTGAAGTTTAGAGCTAGGGTTAATGTTATTGTCAGGGACAGTGTTTAATTAGGGTAATGGTTAGGGTTAAAGCCAGAATTAGAACTAGGGTTAGGTCTAGAGGTAGGATTAGAGTTTGGGTTAGGTTAAGGGTTATTGTTAAGGCTAGGTCTAGTTTTTCTTTAGGACTAAAGCTATAGTTATGGCTAGATTTAGGATTAGGTTTAGAGTTAGGGCTCGTGTTAGAGTTAGGTTTAGGTATAAGGTTACCAGTAGGGCTAGTTTTAGGGTTCAGTTTAGGGTTAGGATTAGATTTAGAGCTAAGATTAGTGTAAGGGTCAGAATAATGGTCAGGGATAAGGTTAGGGTTTGGGTTATGGTTATATCTAGAATGAAGGCTAGGTTTAGGACTAGTTATAGAGTTAGGTTTTGGTTAAGCTAAGGATTAGTGCTAAGAATACGGTTAGCATTAGGGTGAGGGTTTGGATTAGGGTAAGCAATATGGTTAGAGCTAAGGTTAGGACTAGGTTTAGAGTTAGGTTTAGGGTTAAAGCTCGTATTAGGGCTTGGATTAGGGATAATTTTGTATTAGGTTTAGGGCTAGTGTTATGGTTATGGCTATTGTAAGAAATAGGGTTACAATTAAGGCTAGTTTTAGGGTTAAGTTTAGGGCTAGGCCTAGTGTTAGGGTTAGGTTTAAGGTTAGGGTGATGTTTAGAGCTAGGTTTAGTGTTTGGATAGGAGTCAGCATCATGGTTAGGTTTAGGGTTAGAGTTAGGTTTCAAATTAGGGCTAGGGTTAGGGCTAATTTAAGGAATAGCATTAGGGTTAGAGCAATTTCAGGGTTAGGTTTAGGACTCAGGTTAGGGTTAGATTTAGATACAGGTTAGTGCTAGGGCTAAGGATTATGACTAGGGTTATGGCTTGGGTTAGGGTTACAGTAAGGGATAGGGTTAGTTTTAGAGATCGGTTTTGATCTAGAATTAGTGCTAGGGCAAGGGTTATGACGAGGGTTAGGGCTTGGATTAGAGTTACGGTAAGGTATGGGGTTAGAATAGGGATAGGTCTTGTGTGAGAATTATAGTTAGTCTTTATTCTAGGGTAAGAGTTAGGGTTAGGAATAGGGCTATATTAGGGCTAGGATTAGGGCTAGGTTTAATATTAGTGTCAGGGCAAGAGTTAGGGTTATGATTAGGGCTAGGGCTAGGGTTAGGGTTAGTGTAATGTTTAGGGTTTAAGCTATTGTTAGGGCTAGGGGGTGTGTTAGGTTTAGTGTTAGGTCTAGGTTAGGGTTATGGTTATGATTAGGGTTAGAGTTGGGGTTAAGGCTAGAGTTTTCATTAGGGTTAGGGTAAGTTTTAGAGTAATGTATTGGATCATGGTTATTGTTAGAGTTGAGTTAAGTTGAGAGTTAGAATGAGGGCTAGGGTTAGGACTAGTAATAGAGTTAGGGTTTGGGGTAGACTAAGTATTAAGGTTAGGACCAGGGTAGAAATAGAGTGAAGGTTTGACTTAGTGTAAGGGATAGGGTTAGAGCTAGGGCTAGGACCATCGATAGGGTTAGGGTTAGGGCTAGTGTTAGGATTAGGGTTAGGATTAAACCTAAGTTTAGAGCTAATTTCAGGTCTAGGGTTAGATTTAGGGATACATTTAGGGTTATGATTATGGCTAGGTATAGTGTAAGGTTTAGGTTAAGGTTTAGGGTATGGTTTAGAGCTAGGGATATTATTAGGGTCAGATTCAGGGTTATGGTTTGTGTTAGGCTAATGATTAAGTTTAGTGCTCAAATTAGCTTTAGGTTTAGGGTTAAGGTTATGGATATGGTTAGGTTTAGGGTTCAGGTTAGGTTTAGGGTAATAGATAGGTTTAGGGTTAGGAATAGGTTTGGGATTATCCTAGAGTTAGCATTAGGTTATGGTTAGGGTTATGGTAATGGATAAGATTACAGCTAGGGTTAGGGCTAGGGTTATGGTTAGGATTAGGACTAGGGTAAGGTTTAGGGTTAGGGCCAGTTTTGGGGTTAGGGTTAGTTTTAGAGTAAGGGTTAGGGCTAGGGTTAGGTTTATGGTTAGGGTTAAAGGTAGTGTTAAGTCTCTAATTTAGCCCCTTGTTTTGGAGCTAAATTAGGGCTAGAATTAGGTCTAGTGTCTGTGTTAGGGTTAGGCCTAGTGTTCAGCTTAGGTTTAGGTTTAGGGATAGGGTTAGGTTTAGGGGAAGAAATGGAATTATAGCTAGGTTTAGGGCTAGGTAGAAAATTAGAATTATGGTTAGGGCTAGGGTTATGGTTTTGGTTATTAATAAGGCTAGGTTTAGGGCTAGGTTGAGTGCTAGTGTTAGTTTTAGGTTATGGCAAGAACTGGGGCTAGGGCTAGTGTCTGGTCTAGGGTTATGGTTCGGGACAGATTTAGGGTTAGGTTTATTGCTAGGTCTAGTGTAAGGGTTAGGTTTAGAGTAAGGGTCAGGTTTAGAGCTAGGTGTATTATTAGGGTTAGGGTCAGGATTAGGGTTTGATTTAGGTTAGAATTTAGGGTTAGGGCTTGAATTAGCATTAGGTTAGGGTTAAGGTAATGAGACTGTTAGGTTTAGGGTTTAGGTTAGGTTTAACAGTAATTGATAGGGTTAGAGTTAGCAATAGGGTCAGGGTTAGGCCTAGTGTTAGCATTAGAGTAAGGGTTATGATTAGGGTAATGGATAGGGTTAGAGCTAGGGTTAGGGCTAGGGTTATGGTTATTATTAGGCCTAGAGTTAGGGTTAGGGTTAGGCTTAGGGATAGGGTTAGGTTTAGGTTTAGGGTAGGGTTTAGGATTTGAGCTAGGGTTAGTTCGCACCTGGGTGAGGGTTAGGTTTAGGATTATGTCTTTGTTAGAGTTACAGTTAGAGTCTGGACTACTGTTAGTGTTAGGGCTAGTGTTATCATTAGGTTCAGGATATTGGAAAGGATTAAATGTCCGGTTAGGTTAGGGTTAGTATTAGGGTTAGTTTTAAGGTAATGGTTAGGGTTCGAGCTACTGTTAGGTTAGGATTAGGGTTAGAGCTACGGTAATGGATAGGTTTAGGGGTTGAGATAGTTTTAGGGTTTGGCCTAGGGTTAGCATTAACTGTAGGGTTAGGGCTAGTTTTAGGATTAGCATTAGGGTTATGGTCAGTGTTAGGGTGAGGTTTAGGCTTAGGGCTAGAGTTAGATTTAGAGTTTGAATTAGATCTAGGGTTAGGGCTAGGGCAAAGGTTAGGTCTTGGGTTTGGGCTAGGGTTAGGGCTAGGTTTTGGGTTATGATAAGTGATAGGTGTAGAACTATTAATAGAACTAGGATGAGAGTTAAAGTTAGTCTTAGGGCTAGATTTAGGGTTACAGTTAAGGTTAGGGCTAAATTAGGGCTAGGATTAGGCCTAGGGTTAGTGTTAGGGTTAGGGCTAGGTTTAGGTCTAGGATTAGTTTTAGGGTTACGGTAGGGTAAGGTAAACAGTTAGGTTTAGGGCTAAGGTGAGGGTTAAAATTAAGGTTACAGTTAGGGTTACGTTTAAAGTTAGGATTAAAGCTAGTGTTAGGCCTAGGATTAGGGCTACAGTTTGTGTTAGGGTTAGGGCTATCATTAGTACTAGGTTTAATATCAGGTCTAGGGTTAGAGTTAGGGATAGTTTTAGGGATAGGTTTATGGCTAGGTATAGTGTAATGGTTAGGATAAGGGTTAGGGTCAGCTTTAGAGGTAGGGGTATTATCAGGGTCAGGGTCATGGTTAAGTTTTTGTTTAGGTTAAGGTTGAGGGTTAGGTCTCAAATTAGCATTAGGGTTAAGGTTATAGTTAGGGTAATGGACATGGTTAGGTTTAGGGTTCAGGTTATGTTTATGGTAATGGATAGATTAGGGTTAGGAATAGTGCTAGAGTTAGGCCAGGGGTTAACATTAGGTTTAGGGTTAGGGTTAAGGTAATGGATAAGGTTAGAGCTAGGGTTATGGCTAGGATTATGGTTAAGATTAGGGCTAGATTTTGGATTAGGTTTAAAGATAGTGCAAGGGTTAGAGTTAAGGTTAGGTTTAGAGTAAGGGTAAGGCTTAGGGCTAGGTTTAGGGTTAGTGTTAGAGTTAAAGCTACAGTTGGGTCTTGAATTAGGGCTAGGTTTTCAGTTATGTTAGGGCTAGTGTTAGGGATATGGCTAATGTAAGAAATAGGTTTATGATTAGGGATAGGTTTAGAGTTACCATTAGGGCTAAGTCTAGATTTAGGTTTAGGTTTAGGTTTATTTTTAGGGTTAGGTTTAGGGTTAGAGATAGGGTTAGGGTTACTGTTAGGTTTTGGGTTAGGGTTAGCATTATTGTTAGTGTTATTTTTAGGGATAGGGTTACAGTTAGGATTAGTATTAAGTTTAGGTTTCGGGTAAGGGTTAGTGTTAGTTTTAGTGTTAGAGTTTGTGTTAAAATGATGGTTAGTGTTAGGTTTAGGGTTACACATAGGATGAGGGTTAGGTTTTGGGTTAGGTTTCGGTTTAGGGTTAGTGTTAATGTTAGGGTTAGAGTTAGGATTAGTGTTATTTTTAGGGTTACGGTTAGGGTTAGTGATAGGGTTATGGATGGTCTTAGGGTTAGTGTTAGTGTTAGTGTTAGTGTTAGGGTTAGTGTTAGGGTTAGGGTGAGGTTTAGGATTAGGGTTAGTGTTAGTGTAAGCATTAGGATTAGGGTTAGAATTAGGGTTAGGGTAAATGTTACGGTTAGGTTTAGGGTTAGGTTTAGGGTGAGTTTTAGAGTTAAGTATTGGGATAGGGTTAAATTTAGGGTTAGTGTAGTGTTAGGGTTAGTGTTTTTGTTAGGTTTAGGCTTAGCATTAGGGTTTGTGTTAGGGTTAAGAGTTAGGGTTAGGGTTAGGGTTAGGTTTAGTATTAGGGTTACAGTTAGAGTTAGGGTTAGGGTTAGTGTAATTGTGATGGTTAGAGTTAGTGTTAGGGTAAGTGTTAGAGTTATGGTTAGATTTATGCTTAAAATTAGTGTTAGGGTTTGGGTTAGGGATAGCTTTATTGGAACGGTTAGACTTAGGGTTAGGTTTAGGGTTAGATTTAGCGAAACAGGTTTTGTGTTAGGGTTAAGGTTAGGGTTAGTGTTAGAGTTAGTGATAGGTTTAAGGTTCGAGTTAGGTTTAGTATTAGGTTAAGGGCTAAGTTTAGTATAAAGTTAGTGTTAGGGATTGGTTGAGGGTTAGTGGTCAGTTGGGTATGTGTTAGGGTTAAGGTTAAGGATAGGATTTTTGTTACAGTTATGTTTATGGTTAAGGTTGCATTATTGTTTGAGTTAGGGTAAGCTTATGTTTAGGGTTAGTATTAGGATTAAGTGTAAGTTTAGGGTTAGTATTAGGGTTAGGGTTAGGGTTAGGTTTAGTGTAAGTGTTAGGGTTAGGATTAGGTTTAGGTTTCCTGTTAAAATTAGGGTTAGTGTTAGGTTTTGGGTTAGGGTTACGGTTAGGGTTATTGATATGGTTAGTGTTAAATTTAGGGTTAATATTAGGTAAGGGCTAGGGTTATTGTTAGGGTATGAGTTAGGGTTAGGTTTAGGGTAAGTTTAAAATTAGGGTGAGGATCATGGTTAGAGATCGGGTTAGGGTTAAGGTTAGTTTAAGAATTAGGATTAGGTTTTGGGTTTGGGATAGGGTTACTGTTAGCTTTAGTATTAGGTTTAGGGTTATGGTTTGTGTTAGGTTGAGGGTTAGGGTTAGGGTTTGGGTTATGGTTAGGGTTAGGGTTACTTTTGGATTAGTGTTAGAGTTAGGTTTAGGATTAGAGTTAGTGTTAGGGTTGAGGGTAGGATTAGGGTTAGTGTTAGGATTATGGTTAGGATTAGGGTTAGTGTTAGAATTAGGGTTAGGTTAAGGGTTAGTTTTAAATTTAGGGTTAGTGTTAGGTTTAGGGTTAGTGTTATGGTTAGTGTTAATGATAAGGTTAGGTTTAGGTTTATGATTAATATTAGGTAAGGGTTAGAGTTAGTGTTAGGGTACAGTTTAGGGTTAGTTTTAGGGTTAGTTTTAGATTTAGTTTGAGGTTCATGGATAAAGAACAAGTTAGGGTTAGTTTAAGTGTTGGGATTAGGGTTAGTGTTAGAGTTAGGGTTATGGTTGGTTTTAGGTTGAGGGTCAGGTTTAGGTTTTTTGTTAGGGTTAGAGTTAGGGTTACATTTGGATTAGTTTTATAGTTAGGGTTAAGGTTAGGGTTAGGGTTAGTTTTTGGGTAAGTTTTAGGGTTAGGGTTATGAGTTGGTTTAGGTTTAGTGTGAATGATAGGGTTCAAATTAGGTTTAGGGTTATTGTTAGGTTTAGTTTTAGTGTTAGGCTTAGGGTTAGGGTTAGGTTTAGGGTTAATTATAGGGGTAGGGTTCTTGTAAGATTTAGGGTTCATTGTTGTGTTTGGGTTAGGGTTTGTGTTAGGGATAGGTTTAGGGTTAGAGTTAGGGATTTTGCTAGATTTTGGATTAGGGTTAATGTTAGTGTTAGTGTTATGTTTAAGGTTAGAGTTAGGGGTAGTGTTAGGGTTAGGTTTATGATTAGGGTTAGTGTTAGTTTTAGTGTTAGGTTTAGGGTTAGGGATAGGTTGAGGGTTAGTGTTAGGGTTAAAATTAGTATTAGCGTTAAGGTTAGGGTTAGGGTTAAGTTTAAGTTTAATGTTAGGTTTAGGGATGGTTTAGGTTTAGTGTTAGGGTAATGGTTGGGGTTAGGTAAGAGATAGAGTTAAGGTTTTGGTTAGGTTTAGTGTTGTGGTTCGTGTTATGATTTGTGTTAAGGTTAGTGTTAGGGTTAGGTTTTGTTTTAGACTTAGGGTTAGATTATGGTTCTTTGTTAGGGTTACTGTTAGGGTTAGTGTTAGGTTTCGTGTTAGGGTTAGGGCTAGGTTTAGTGTTAGGTTTAGGTGTAAGTTTTTGGTTAGGGTTAGGACTAGGGTTAGGATTAGTGTTTCACTTAGGTTTAGAGTTAGTTTTAGTGTTTGTGTTACAGTTAGGGTTAGAGATAATGTTAGGGATAGGGTTAGGGTTAGGGTGAGTGTTTGTGTTAGGGTCAGGATTAGGTTTAGTTTTAGCATTAGGTTTCCTATTATGGTTAGCGTTAGGTTCAGTGTTAGGGTTAGCATTAGGGTTAGTGTTAGAATTAGGGTTTGTGTTAGGGATAGGATTAGGGTTAGTGTTAGGCTTAGGTTTAGATTTATTTTTAGGATTAGGGTTCGGGTTCAGATTAGGATTAGGGTTAGTGTTAGGGTTATCATTAGGGTTAGGTGTAGAGTTAGTGTTAGGGTTAGTGTTAGGTTTGTTATTATGGTTCGTGTTTTGGTTAGGGTTATGGAAACAGTTAGGTTTAATGTTAGGGTTAGTGTTAGGATTAGGGTTAGTGTTAGGTTTAAGGTAATATTTAGGTTTAGGGATAGGGTTAGAGTTACTTTTAGTGTTAGGGTTAGTTTAAGGATTAGGGTTAGTGTTAAGTACAGCATTTAATTTAAGGTTAGGTTTAGGGTTAGTTTTAGAGTTAGTATTAAGGTTTTCTTAGGGTTAGGGTTAGTGTTAGAGTTAGGGTTACAGTTAGGATTAAGATGAGGTTTAGGGTTAGTGTTAGGGTTTGTGTTACAATTATGGTTAGGGTTAGTGTTAAGGTTAGGGTTATTGTATGTTAGTTTTAGAATTAGTGTTAGAGTTAAGGTTAGGATTAGGGTTAGGTTTAGGGTTAGTTTAGTGTTAGGTTTTACATTAGGGTTAGTGTTAGGGTTAGTGTTAGAATTAGGGTTAGTGTTAGTGTTACGGTTAGGGTTAGCATTAGGGTTAGGGTTAGTGTGTGTGTTAGTGTCAGGGTTAGGTTTAGGTTTAGGCTTAGTGTTAGGGTTAGAGTTAGGGATAGGGTTAGTGTTAGTGTTAAGGTTAGGATTATGGTTGATCTTAGAGTTAGAATTAGTGTTAAAGTTAGTGTTAGCGTTAGTGTTAGATTTAGGGCTAGGGTAAGTGTTAGTGTTAGTGTTAGAGTTAGAGTTAGGTATAATGTTAGGGTTAGGGATATTTTTAAGATTAGTGTTCGGATTATGATTAGGGTTAGGGTTGGTGTTACTGTTAGGGTTAGTGTTAGGGTTAGTGTTAGATTTAGGGATAGGGTAAGTGTTAGTGTTAGTGTTAGAGTTAGAGTTAGGAATAATGTTAGGCTTAGGGATATTTTTAAGGTTAGTGTTAGGAATACTATTAGGGTTAGAGTTTGTGTTACTGTTATGGTTAGGTTTAGAGTTAGGGTTAGGATTAGCATTAGTGTTAGGGTTAGTGTTAGATTTAGAGATAGGGTACGATTTAGTGGAGTTAGAGTTAGAGTTAAGGATAATGTTAGGGATAGGGATATTTGCGAGGTTAGTGTTAGGATTAAGATTAGGGTTAGGGTTGGTTTTACTGTTAGGGTTAGGGTCAGGGTTAGGGTTAGTTTTAGGGTTAGGGTAAGTGTTAGGGTTAGTGTGAGATTTAGGGATAGGCTAAGTGTTAGTGTTAGTGTTAGAGTTAGGAATAATGTTAGGGTTAGATATATTTTTAAGGTAAGTGTTAGAATTATGATTAAGGTTAGGTTTGGTTTTACTGTTAGGGTTAGGGTTAGGGTTAGGGTTAGTGTTAGGTTTAGGTATAGGATTAGGATTAGCATTAGGATTAAATTTTATGTTTAGTGTTTGGGTTAGTGTAAGGGTAAAAGTTAGGGTTAATGTTCAGTTTAGTTTCAGAGTTAGGGTTAGGGTTAGGTTTAGTGTTAATTTTATTTTTAGGGCTAGGGATAGCGTTTGTGTTAGGTTTAGAGTTAGGTTAAGAGGTTTTGTTAGGGTTAGGTTTAGTGTTTGGTTTGGGTTTATATACAGGATTAGGTTTAGATTTAGGATTATGGTTAGGTTTATTTTTAGTGTAAAGTTTAGGGTTATTATTAGGGTTTGTGTTAGGTTTAGAGTTAGGTTTCAGGTTTGTGTTAGGATTAGGTTTAGATTTAGAGTTTGGGTTATGAAAAGGATTAAGTTTAGTTTTAGGGTTAGGGTTTAGGGTTAGGTTTAGGGTTATGTTTAGGGTTAGGTTTAGGTTTAGGGTTAGTTATAGTGTTAGGTTTGGAGTTAGGGTTTGTATTAGGATATGGGTTAGGTTTAGTGTTATTGTTAGTGATAGGATTAGGTTTAGAGTTAGGGTTATGTAAGAGTTAGGGGTAAGGTTAGGTTACGTTTAGGGTTATGGTTTTGGTTAGGTTTTGTTTTAGGGTTAGGGTTACGATTATGATTAGGGTTTGGGTAATTGTTAGGTTTATGGTTAGGGTTAAATTTAGTGATAGGTTTAATGTTAGGTAGGGTTAGTGTTAGGGTTAGGGTTATGGCTAGAATTAGACTTCAGGTTATGGTTAGGGTTACCGTAAGGTTGAGAGTTAGCCTTAGGATTAAGGTTTGAATTTGAGATAGGTTTAGTGTTAGTGTTAGGGTTAGGGGTTAGGCTTAGGGTTAAGTTTAGTTTAGGGTTAGGTTTAGGGTAAGCGTTTGTGTTAGGGTTAGACAGGGTTAGGTTTAGGGTTAGATTTAGGGTTAGGGTTAGATTTAGGTTTAAGGTAAGTTTTAGAATTAGGATAAGAATTAGGGTATGGGTTAGGGTTAAATTAGGGTTAGAGTTGCGGTTAGGGAAAGTTAGGGTTAAGTTTAGTGTTATGGTTAGGGTTATGGTTAGAGTTAGTGTTTGTGTTAGGTTTAGGGTTAGTGTTATGGTTATGGTTATGGTTAGGGTTAGAGTATGGTTATTGTTGGGGTTGGGTTAGGGTTAGGGTTATCGTTAGGGTTAGGTTTTATGTTAGGTTTAGGGTTATTGATTGGGTTATGGTTAGGATTAGGGTTAGGGTTAGTGTTAGGTTAGAGTTAGGATTAGGATTAGAGTTTGTGTTATCGTTAGGGTTCGGGTTAGGTTTAAGTTTTTGGTTGTGATTAGGATTAGAGTTAGCTTTAGGGTTAGGGTTAGTATTACTCTTTGGGTTATGGTTAGGGTTAGTATTAGGTTTTGGTTTGAAGTTAGGGTATTAGTGTCTGGGTTAGGGATAGGTTTATTGTTAGTGTTAGGTTTCTTGTTTGGGTTAAATTTAGGGTTATGGTTAGGGTGATTTTTAGAGTTAAGTTTAGGGTTAGTGTTAGGGTTAGTGTTAGTGTTAGCGTTAGCATTTAGTTTAGGGTGAGTGTTAGGTTAGTGTTAGGTTAGGGTTAGGGTTAGGGTACGTGTTAGGTTTTGGTTTAGTGTCATGGTTAGGGATAAAATTTGTGTTAGAGTTAGGGTTAGGATCAGTGTTTGGGTTTGGTTAGGGTTCTTGTTAGGGTAAGTGTTCGGTTTAGGATTAGGGTAATGGTTAGTGTTAGTTTTAGGGTTAGTGTTAGAGTTAGATTTAGGTTTTGTATTAGGGTTACAGTTAATTGTAGGTAAGTTTTATGGTTTGTTTTTGAGTTTGAGTTGGGTTTCTGGTTAGTTTTAGGGTTACTGTTAGGTTTTGGGTTAGGGTTAGTGTTAGGGTTATGGTAAGGTTAGTTGAAGGGTTAGGGTTAGGGTTTGTGTTAGGTTTAGATTTAGGTTTAGAGTTAGTGTTAGGGTTAGTGTTAAGGTTAATTTTAGGGTTAGGGTTATGGTTAGTGTAAGGTTAGGATAAGGGTTGTGTTAAGTGTATATTTAGGGTTAGGGTTAGTGTTAGTGTTAGGGTTAGAGTTAGGGCTAAGTATAATTTTAGACTTAAGGTAAGGATAGGTTTAGGGTCCGGGATAGAGTAGGTTTTGGCTTGGTAATACGGTAGGGTTAGGGTTGTGGTTAGTGTTACGGTTTGTGTTAGGTTTAGGGTTAGGTTTATTATTAGGTTTAGAGTTAAGTTTAGGATTAATATTAGGGTTAGGGTTAGGTTTATGGTTAGTGATACAGTTAGGGTTATGTTTAGGTTTAGAGTAAGGGTTAGGTTAAAAATTAGGGTTTGTGTTACAGTTAGTGTTAGGTTTATGTTTATGCTTATGGTGAGGATTAGGTTTAGAGTAAAATTTAGGGTTATGTTTTGGGTTAGTGTTAGGGTTAGGATTAGGGTTAGTGTTAGGTTTAGGTGTAGGTTTAGGGTGAGAGTTAGAGTTAGGTTTAGGTTTATTGTTATGGTTAGGGTTTGAATTTCATTTAGGGTTAGTGTTAGTGTTAGGGTTAGGTTTAGTGTTAGCTTTAGGGTTAGGTTTGGATTAAGGGTTGTGGTTAGTGTTAGGGTTAGGGTTATTTTTAGGGTTAAGGATCGGGATCGGGTAAGGTATAGGTTAAGTTTTAGGGTTAGAGTTAGGGTTAGCTTTACGGTTAGTGATCAGGTTAGCATTAGGGTTAGAGTTAGGTTTAGTGTTAGATTTAGCGTTAGGGTTAGTGTTAGGTTTAGGGTTAGGTTTAGGGTTAGAGATAGGGTTAGATTTAGGGTTAGGGTTAGGGTTTGTGTTAGGGTTATGGTTAGGGTTAGGTTTAGTGTTAGGGTTAGTGTTAGGTTTTAGTTTAGGGTTAGTTTAAGTGTTCACACTAGGGTAAGTTTAACGGTTTTGGTAAGGTTTAGGGTTAGGTTTAGTGTTAAGATTACGTTTAGTTTTATTGTTATATTTAGGATAAAGTTTAGGGATTGGTTTATGTTTAGGGTTAGAGTTAGTGTTAGGATTAGTGTTAGAGTTTATATTAGGGGTAGAATTAGTGTTAGTTTTAAGGTTACATTTAGGATTAGGGTTTGTGTTAGGGTTTCATATAGGGTTAGGGTTTCGGTTATGGTTAGGATTTGTGTTAGGATTAGGTTTAGGGTTAGGTTAGGGTTGTGGAAAGGGTTAGATTTTAGGGTTAGATTTAGGTTGAGGGTTAGGGTTAGGGTAAGAGTTAGTGTTAGGGTTATGGTTATGGTTAGGTTTAAAGTTATTTTTAGGGTTAGGGATAAGGTAATGTTAGTGTTAGGCGTAGGGTTAGGTTTTGTGTTAGATTTAGAGGTAGGTTTAGGGTGAGGGTTAGGGTTAGGGTTATCTTTAGTGTTAGGTTTAGGGTTAAATATAGGGTTAGATTTAGTGTTAGGCTTTGGGTTAGGGTTAGAATTAGTGTTAGGTTTAGTGATAGGGTTAAGGTTCAGATTAGCGTTAAGGTTAGGTTTTGGTTAGGGGTTAGTGGTTGGTTTACTTTTAGAGTTTGTGGTAGGATTATGGTTAGTGTTAGGTTTTTGTTACACATAGAATGAGGGTTAGGTTTTGGGTTAGGTTTAAGTTTAGGGTTAGTGTTAATGTTAGAATTTGGTTTAGGATTAGTTTTAATGTTATGGTTAGGTGTAGTAATAGGTTTAGTGATAGCTTTAGGTTTAGTGTTAGTGTTAGGGTTAGGGTTTAGGTTAAGTTTAGGGTGAGGGTTAGAATTAGGGTTAGTGTTAGTGTAAGCGTTAGGATTAGGGGTAGAATTAGGGTTAGGGTAAATATTAGGGTTAGGGTTAGGGGTAGGGGTAGGCGTAGGGTGAGTTTTAGAGTTAAGTATAGGTTTTCACTTAGTTTTAGCGTTAGTGTTGGTGTAAGCGTCAATGTTTTTATTAGGTTAGACTTAGGGTTATGGTCTATGTTAGGGTTAAGATTAGAGTTAGGATAAGGGTTAGATTTAGTATTAGGGTTACGGTTAGGGTTAAGGTTAGGGTTAGTGTTAGTGTAATTGTTATGGTTGGGGTTAGTGTTAGGGTAAGAGTTAGGTTTAGGGTTACATTTACGGTTAGAATTATTGTTAGTGTTATGGATAGGAATAGGTTTAGTGTAAGGGTTAGGCTTAGGTTTAGGTTTAGGGTTAGATTTAGTGATAGGGTGAGGTTTTGTGTTAGGGTTAGGGTTAGTTTTAGTTTTAGATTTAGTGTTAGGTTTAGGGCTAGGGTTAGAGTTAGTGTTAGGGATTAAGTTAGGGTGAGGGTTCTGGTAAGGGTATGTGTTAGGGATAGGATTTGTGTTAGGGTTAGGTTTAGGGTTAAGATTAGATTTTGGAGTGAATTAGGGTAGGGTTAGATTTAGGGTTAGTGTTAGTGTTAGGTTTAGGTTTAGGGTTAGGGTTAGGGTTAAAGTTAGGGTTAGTTTTAGATTAAGGGTTAGGGTTATAGTTAGGGTTATTATCGGTTTAGGGTTAGTATTAGGTAAGGGTTACAGTTAGGGTTTGGGTACAGGTTAGGGTTAGGTTTATGGTTTGTTTTAGTATTAGGTTGAGAATCAGGTTTAGGGATCAGTTTAGGGTATGGTTAGTTTAAGATTTATGATTAGGGATGGGTTAGGGTGAGTGTTAGGGTTAGTGTTAAGGTTAGGCTTATGGTTTGTGATAGGTTGAGAGTTAGGGTTAAGGTTTGGGTTAGGTAAGAGTTAGGGTTACAGGTAAATTAGGATTAGAGTTATGGTTAAGGTTAGGGTAAGTGTTAAGAATAGGGTTAGGCTTAGGTTTATGGTTAGGATAAGTGTTAGTGTTAGGGTAAGATTTAGGGTTAGTTTTAGGGTTAGGATTAGGTTTAAGATTAGTGTTACTGATAGGGATAGGATTAGGGTTAGTGTTAGGGTTAGGTTATTTTTAGTTTTAGGCTTAGATTTAGGGTTAGGTTTAGGGTAAGTTATAGGGTTATGGTTCATGTAAGTTTTAGGGTTCATAGTAGGGTTTGGGTTAGGGTTTGTGTTACGGTTAGGGGCAGGTTTAGGGTTAAGAATTTTGTTAGATTTAGGGTTAGGGTTATTGTTAGTGTTAGTGTTACGGTTAGGGATAGGGTTAGGGTTACTCTTAGGGTGAGATTTAGGGTTAAGTTTAGGATTACGGTTACTGTTAGAGTGAGAATTAGGGTTAGGTTTAGGGTTAGGTTTAGTGTTAAGGTTAGGGTTAGGTTTAGGGTTAGTTATAGGGTTTGGGATAAGTTTAGAGTTAGTGTTTGGGTTAGAGTTAGGGTTAGGATTAGTGTTACAGTTAGGATTAGGTTTAAGATTATGGTTAGTGTTAGGTTTAGTTTTAGAGTTAGTTTTAGTGTTAGGGTAAGGTTTAGGGTTAGGGTTAGGTAAGGGTTAGAGTTAAAGTTAGGTTATGGTTTGGTTTGTGGTTTGGTTTATGATTTGTGTTCAGGTTAGGGTTAGGGTTTGTGTTAGGTTTAGCGTTAGGTTTTGCCTTTGTGTTAGGGTTACTGTTAGAATTACTGTTAGGTTTGTGTTAAGGTTAGGGCTAGCTTTAATGTTAGGGTTAAGTGTAAGTTTCTGGTTTGGTTTAGGGTTAGGGTTAGAATTAGTCTTTCGCTTAGGGTTAGAGTTAGGTGTAGGTTTTGTGTTAGGGTTATTTTTAGAGATAGTGTTAGGGATAGGGTTAGGTTTAGGGTGAGGTTTAGAGTAAAAGTTAGGGTTAGGATTAGAATTATGTTTAGAGTTAAGTTTAGGGTTAATGTTAGGTTTAGGGTTAGGATTATGGTTAGTGTTACTGTTTTGGTTAGGATTAGGTTTAGGGTAAGGCTTGGTGTTAGGGTTAGGGTTGGTGTTACAGTTAGGTTTAGGATTAGTTTTAGGGTTAGTGTTAGGGTTAGTGTTAGTGTTAGTGTTAGTGTTAGTTTTAGGATTAGGTATAAGTTTGGGGTTATGATTAGTGTTAGGGTTAGGGTTAGTGTTTCAGTTAGGGTTAGGGTTAGGGTTAAGGCTATGCTTAGAATAAAGGTTAGGGTAAGGGTTAGTGTTAGGGTTTGGGTTAGGGTTAGGTATCCAGTTAGTGTTAGGGTTAGTGTCAGAGTTACGGTTAGGTTTAAGTTTAGGGATAGTGTTAGGGTTAGTGTTCCAGTTAGGGTTATGGTTTGTGTTAGGTTTAGGATTAGGGTTAGGATTTGTGTTAAATTTATTTTTAAGGTTACGGTTGGATTATAGTTAGAGTTAGGGTTAGGGTTAGGGTTAGTTTTAGTGTTAGGGTTTAAGGTAGGATTAGGTTTAGTGTTAGGGTTAGGGATAGGGTTAGTGTTAGTATTAGGGTTACAGTTAGGGTTAGTGTTAGGTTTAGGTTTAGTGATATGGTTAAAATTACGATTAGGTTTACCGTTAGGGTTAGAGTTAGGTATAGTGTTTGAGTTAGTGTTAAAGATAGGCTTAGTATTAGGTTAGGGTTAGTGTTAGGGTTAGGTTAGGGCTAGGAATATGGTTTGGGATAGGGTTTGTGTTAGTGTTATGGTTAGGATTAGGGATAGGGTTAAGCTTAGTGTTAGGGTTACGTTTAGGGTTCTTGTTAGGTTTAGGGTTAGTGTTAGTGTAAAGCATAGGAATAGGGTTAGAGTTAAGGTTAGGATTACAGTTAGGGTTAGGATTAGTGTTTCGTTTATGGTTAGAATTAGGACTATTGTTAGTGTTAGTGTTAAGGGTTATGGTTAGTATTATGGATAGTGTTAGCTTCATGTTATGGTTAAGGTCACGGTTAAGTTGAGGTTAGTGTTATGTTATCGGTTAGGTTTTAGAGTTCATGTTAGTGTTAGGGTTAGGTTAAGGTTAGAGTTAGGTTTGGGTTTATATTAGGGTTGGGTTAGGGTTAGTGTTAGTTTTAGGTTTAGGGTTAGGTTTATTGTTATGATGAGGATTACAGTTAGGGTTAAGGTTGGTGATAGCGTTAGGTTTAGGGTTAGTGGTATTGTTAGGGTTAGAGTTTGGTTTAGGGTTACGGTCAGTGTTAGGGTTACATTTAGGTTTAGGTTTAGGTTTAGGATTATGGTTAGGGTTATGTTTAGGGTAAGTTTTAAGGTTTGGGTTAGAGTTTGTTTTAGTGTTAGGGTTAGATTTAGTATTAGGGTTAGGGTTAGGGACTGGGTTAGTGTTAGTGTTAGTGTTAGTGTTTGGGTTAAGGTTAGAATTAGGGTTAGTGTTAGGGTAATGGTTAGTGCAAATAGGGGTAGGATTAAGATTAGGTTAGGGTTAGGGTTATGGTTAAGTTTACAGTTTTTTTACGGTTAGGGTTAGGGTTGCGGTTAGGATTAGGGTTAGTGTTAGTGTTAGGGATAGTGTTAGCATTAAAGTTAGGGTTAGGGTTAGGTTTAGGGTTAGGATCAGCGTTAGGATAAGGTTAATTTTTAGGTTGAGGGTTATAATTAGAGTTAGTGTTAGTGTTAGCATTAGGGTTAGGTTAAGTTTTAGGGTTATGGTTAGGGTTAGTTTTAGGAAGAGGACTAATTTGGGGTTAAGGTTAGCTTTAGATGTAGTGTCAGCATTGAGGTTGGATTTGGCTTTGGGTTCGTGTTAAAAGTAGGGTTAGGGTTACATTTAGTTTAAGGTTAGGGTTTGGTTTAGAGTTCTTGTTATGGTTAGGATTAGGGTTTGTGTTAATTTGAGGTTTGGGTTAGTGTTAGGGTTACAGTTAAGGTTAGCATTAGTGTTTTGTTTAACATTATAATTAGGTTTAGGGATTAGAATTAGGGTTAGGATTAGGGTTAATATCAGGATTAGAGTTAGGTTTAGTTTTAATGTAAGGGTTAGGTTTAGGGGTAGTGTTAGGACTTGGGTTAGTTTTAGGGTTAGGTTTCAGATTCGGTTTAGATTTTGGGTTAGGGTAAGGGTTAATGTTATTGTCAGGTGTAGGATTACTATAGGGTTAGGTAAGGGTTGGGATTAGTGTTAGGGTTATTATTATGTTTAGGATTAGGGTTAGGTTTAGGGTTAGAATTATGGATAGTGTTAGATTTTGGTTTAGGGTTAGAGTTAAGATTATGTTTAGGATTTGGATTAGGGTTACATTTAGGGTAAGGGTTAGGGTTACTGTTAAGATTAGGGTTAGAGTTCATGTTAGAGTTAGGGTTAGTGTAAGGTTTAGGATCAGGGTTAGGGTTGGTTTTAGGGTTAGAGTTAGCGTTTGGTTTAGGTTTAGAGTTATGGTTAGGGTTATATTTAGGGTTAGGGTTAGGATTAGTATTAGTGTTTGGTTAGTGTTAGTTTTAGCATAAGTTTTGGGTTATGGTTAGGGTTAGGGTTAGGGTTTGTGTTAAGGTTAGAGTTAGATTAGGGTTAGGGTTAGTGATAGGGTTAGGAATTGTGTTAGGGTAAGGGATAGGTTTAGATATAGGTTTAGGATTAAGGTTAGGGTTAGTGTTACATTTACGATTAAGTTTAGGGTTAGTTTTATGGTTAGTTTTAGGGTTACGTTTAACTTAAATGTAAGGGTTAGTGTTAGGGTTAGAGTTAGGGTTAGGGTTCGGGTTAGTGTTATGATTAGTGTTAGGGTAAGGTTTGGGGTTAGTGTTACAGTTAGTATTAGGGTTAGAGTTAGTGTTAGACTTAGGGTTATTGTTAGGCTTAGTATTAGGGTTGTAGTTAGTGTTAGGTTTAGGTTTAGTTTTAGGTTTAGGGGTAGTGTTAGGGTTAGTGTTAGGTTTTTTTTAGGTTTAAGCTTAGGGTTAGAAATAGGGTTAGGGGTAGTGTTAGGGATAGGACTAGATTTTGGGTTAAATTTTGTATTAGTATTAGGTTTAGGGTTAGGGATAGTGTTAGGGTTAGGCATAAGGTAAGGTTTAGGGCTAGGTTAGGTTTAGGATAGAGTTATTGTTAGGGTTAGGGTAAGTGTTAGGGTTCGTTTTAGAGTTAGAATTAAAGTTATGGTTAGGTTTAGTTTCAGGGTTAGGTTTAGGATTTGGGTTAGGTTTAGGATTAGTTTTTGAGTTAGATTTAGGGTTAGAGTTAGTGTTAATATTAGTGTTAATTTCAGAGATATGTTTTGTTTTAGGGGAATGGTTAGGTTTAGGGTTTCTGTTAGGGTTAGTGATAGGGTTAGCGTTAGGGTTATGGTTAAGATTAGAGTTAGAATGAGGCTTAGGATTAGGTTTAAGCTTAGTTTTAGGGTTACAGGTAAGATAGAGTTAGTGTTAGTGTTACAGTTAGTGTTAGGGTTATAGTTAGGGTTAGGGTTTTTGTTATGGTTAGGGTTAGGGTGAGGGTTAGGGTTAGAGTTATGTTTAGTGTATGTGTTAGTGTTACTGTTAGGGTTTAAGTTAGGGATTGTCTTAGGGTTAGGGAAATGTTTAAGGTTACTTTTATGGTTAGGGTTAGGACTAGAATTAGTGTTATGGTAGGTTTAGGTTTTGGTTAATGTTAGGGTTAGGGTTAGGTTTAAGATTAGTTTTGGGGTTAGGGTTAAGGTTAGGGTTAGGGTTAGGGTTAGTTTTAGAATTAGCGATAGTGTTAGGGTTATGGTTAGTGTTATTTTAGTGTTAGGGTAAGAATTATCGTTTGTGTTAGGGTAAGGTTAAGTTTATGTTTTCTGTAAGGGTTAGGGTTAAAAGATAGGTGTAGTGTTAGTGTTAGGGTTAGGGTTAGTGTTACAGTTAGGGATATGGTTAGAAAGAGGGCTAGAGTGAGGCGTAGGTTTAGCGATAGGGTTAGTTTTACGGTTATGGGTAGGTTAGGTATAGTGTTAGGGTTAGAATTAGTGTTCCTGTTAGTGTTAGGGTTAGTGTTGGGTTAGGTTTATGGTTAGTGACAGGGTTAGTGTTGGGGTTAGGGTTAGTGTTAGATTAGGTTTAGGGTTAGTTTTAGGGTTAGTGTTTGTGTTAGGTTTAGGGTTATGGTTAGGTAAGAGTTAGGGTTAGGGTTAGGTTATGGTTAGGGTTAAGTTTTGCTATAGGTTTTCTGTTTGGTTTATGGTTAGGGTTAGGGTTAGGGTTAGGGTAACGTTATGTTTATGGTTATTGTTAGGGTTAGGGTTTGAATAGCATTAGGGTTAGTGTTATGTTTATGGTTAGGGTTAAGTTTAGTTTTACTGTTAGGGTTATGATTAGTTTAGGGTTAATGTTAGGGTTAGGGTTAGGGTTTGTGTTAGTGTTATGTTTAGGGTTAGGGTTAGTGTTAGGTTTACAGTTATGTTTAGGATTCGTGTTAGGGTTAGGGTTAGTGTTAGGGTTAAGTATAGGATGAGGTTTAGTGTTAGTGTTAGTGTTAGGTTTAGGGTTATGGTTAGGTTTATGATTATGTTTTGGGTTAGACTTAGATTTAGGGTTACCCTAGTGTTAGTGTTATGGTTAGGGTTAGGGTTATGGTGAGAATTACTTTTAGGTTAGGGTTAGGGTTAGAGTAAGTGTTAGTGTTAGGTTTATAGTTAGGTTTAGTGTTATTGTTAGGTTAAGGTTTAGGATTAGGGTTAGTGTTCTTGTTAAAGTTACCGTTAGGGATAGGGTTTGTGTTAGGGTTAGTTTTAAATTTGTATTAGGGTTAGGTTTAGGGTTGGTGTTAGGGTTAGGGCTAAGGTTATTTTTAGGGTTAGTTTTAGGTTTAGGTTTAGGTTAAGGTTAGAGTTATTGTTAGCATTAGGTCAGGGTTTGGTTTAGGTTCAGGGATAGAGTTGGGGTTAGTATTAGTGATACATTAGGGATAGGATTAGAGTTAGGTTTAGGGATAGGGTTAGGTTTAGGGTTAGGTATAGTTATGATTAGGTTTAGGGTTAGGGTTAGTATTAGGGTTAGGGTTAAGGTAAGGTTTATGGTAAGATTTAGGTTAAGGTTTAGGGTTAGGGTTAGTATTACTGTTAGGGTTAGGGTAAGTATGTTCGTGTTAGTATTAGGGTTAGGGATAGTGTTAGGGATAGGATTATGTTTTGGGTTAGCTTTAGTGTTAGTGTTAGGGTTAGGGTTAGGGTTAGGGTGAGGGATAGTGTTAGGGTTAGGGATAGGTTTAGGTTTAGGGCTAGGGGTTAGGTTTAGAGTTAGTGTTATGATTAGGGTTAGGGATAGTGTTAAGGTTAATTTTAGAGTTTGGATTAGGTTTATGGTTAGGGTTAGTTTTAGTGTTAGGGTTAGGGTGAGGTTTTGGGCCATGTTTAGGGTTAGTTTTAGAGTTACATTTATTGTTAGGGTTAGTGTTAATATTAGTGTTAAGTTCAGGGATATGTTTTGTGTTAGGGTAAGGGTTAGGTTTGGGGTTTCTATTATGGTTAATGATGGGGTTAGGGTTAGGTTTAGGGTTAGGATTAGAGTTAGAATGAGGTTTAGGATTAGGTTTAGGTTTAGTTTTAGGGTTACAGGTAGGATAGCGTTAGTTTTAGTGTTACGGTTAGTGTTAGGGTTATAGTTAGGATTAGGGATTCTGTTATGGTTAGGGTTAGTGTGAGAGTTAGGGTTAGGGTAAGGTTTAGTATATGTGTTAGTATTAGTGTTAGGATTAAAGATAGGCATAATGTTAGAGTTAGGTATCTGTTTATTGTTACTTTAGTGTTAGGCTTAGGGCTAGAATTAATGTTAGGGTAAGGTAATGTTAGGGTTGGAGTTAGGGTAAAAGTTAGGGTTAAAGTTAGTTGTGGGGTTAGGTTTAGGGTCACTGTTCGGGTTCGGGTTAGGGTTAGTTTTAGAATTAGCAATAATGTTAGGGTTATGGTTAGTATTAGGTAAGTGTTAGGGTAAGAATTATGGTTTTTGTTAGGGTAAGGTATAGGATTAGGTTTTCTGTAAGGATTAGGGTTAAAACATAGGTTTAGTGCTAGTGTTAGGGTTAGGGTTTGTGTTACATTTAGGGTTATATTTAGGTTTAGGATTAGTGTTTGGGTTAGGGTTATACATAGTTTTTGGGTTGGTGTTAGGGTTAGAGTTAGGGTTAGTGTTACAATTAGGGTTATGGTTAGAAAGAGGTTTAGAGTGAGGTATAGGGTTAGGGTTAGTTTTACGGTTATGGGTAGAATAGGTACAGTGTTAGGATTAGTGTTATTATTAATGTTAGTTTTAGGGTTAGGGATAGGATTAGGGTTAGTGACAGGATTAGTTTTGGGGTTAGGGTTAGTGTTAGATTAGGGTTAGTGTTAGTGTTAGTGTTAGTGTTAGTGTTTGCATTAGGGTTAGGGTTACATTTAGGTAAGGGTTAGGGTTCGTGTTAGGTTAGGGTTAGGGTTATGTTTTGCTATAGGTTTTTTGTTAGGTTTATGGTTAGGGTTTGTGTTAGGGTAATGTTATGTTTATGGTTAGGATTAGGGTTAGGTTAGCATTATGGTTACTATTAGGTTTAGGTTTAGGGTAATGTTTAGGTTTAGTGTTAAGATTATGGTTAGTTTTAGGGTTATTTTTAGGGTTAGGGGTAGGGATATGGTTAGAGTTAGGGTTAGGTTTAAGTTCAGGTTTACTGTTAGGGTTATGGTTATGGTTAGGATTCATGTTTGGGTTACGGTTAGGGTTAGTGTTAGGGTTAGGGTTAGGTTTAGGGTTAGGTTTAGTGTTATGTTTAGGTTTATGGTTAGGTTTAGGATTAGTTTGTGTGTTAGTGTCAGACTTAGATTTAGGGTTCATGAAGGTTTAGAGTTAGGGTTACTGTTATGGTGAGGGTGAAGTTACGTTGAAGCTTAGGGTTAGTGTTAGGTTAGCATTAGGTTTAGGGTTATAGTAAATGTTAGGGTTAGGTTTAGAGTTAGGTTTAGGGTTATTGTTAGGTTTAGGTTTAGGTTTAGGTTTAGGATTAGAATTAATGCTCTATTTAAAGATAATGTTAGGGTTACGGTTTGTGTTAGGGTTAGTTTAAGGGTTTATGTTAGGGTTAGGATCAGGGCTAGTGTTAGGGTTAGGGCTAATCTTAGTTTTGGGGTTAGTTTTAGGTTTAGGGTTAGGTTAAGTTTAGGGTTATTGTTAGGGTTAGGGTCAGGTTTGGGTTAGGGTTAGGGATAGAGTTAGGGTTATTGTTAGTGATACATTAGGGATAGGGTTAGAGTTAGGGTTAGAGATAGAGTTAGAATTATGGTTAGATTTAATGTTAGGATTAATGTTATGGTTAGGATTAGGTTTAGGATTAGGATTAGGGTTAGTGTTAGTGTTAGAGTTAGGGTAAGGTTAAAGTAAGGTTTAAAGTAAGGGTTAAGGTAAGTTTTAGGTTTATTGTTAGTGTAGGTTTAGGGTTAGCGTTAGTGTTAGTTTTTGGTTTAGGATTAGTGTTAGGGTTAGGTTTATGATTTGTCTTGTTTGCATTAGAGTTAGGGTTAGGGTTATGGTTTGTGTTAGGATTAGGGTTATGGTTTGAGTTAGGGTTAGGGTTAGCGTTAGGGTAAAATTTGGTTTACAGTTAGGGTTAATGTTAGAATTAGTATTAGTTTTAGAGTTAGAGTTAGGATTAGTGTTTGGGTTAGAGTTTACTTTAGTGTAAGCTTTAGGGTTAGGGTCTGTGTTGGGGTTACAGTTAGGGTTATGATAAATTTAGGATTAGGGTTAGAGTTAGGTTTAGGGTTAGGGTTAGGTTAAGTTTAGGGTTAGGATTAGGGATAATGTTAGGGTTAGGGTAACGTTTAGGGTTAAGATTAGTGTTAGGGTTAGGGTTAGGGATTGGGTTAAATTAGGGATAGGGTTAGATTTATGGTTCATGTTAGGATTAAAGTTATGATTCGTGTTAGGTTTAGGTTTAGGTTCAGGGTTAGGTTTAGGGTTAGATTTAGGGTTTGGGTTATATTTAGTGTTAAGTTTAGGGATAGGGTTAGTGTTAGGGTTAGCTTTAGGGTTAGGGTTATATTTAGTGTTAGTGTTAGTGTTAGGGTTAGGTTTAGGTTTAGGGTTAGAGGTACGGTTAGGGTTAGGGTTAGGGTTAGGGTTATGGTTAAGATTAGTGTTAGGTTGAGGGTTAGGGTTTGGGTTAAAGTAGGGTTAGATATATAGTTCATGTTAGGATTATGGTTAGGGTTTGTGTTAGGTTCAGGATTAGGGTTATAATTAGAGTTAGGTTTAGTGTTTGGGTTTGGGTTATATTTAGTGTTAGTGTTAAGGTTAGGGTTTGTTTCAGGGTTAGGGTTACAATTAGGATTACTGTTAGTGCTATGGTTGGGATTAGGGTGAGGGTTATGTTTATTGTTTGGGTTAGGTTTAGTGTTAGGATTAGGGCTAGATTAGGGTGAGGCTTAGGGTTAGTGTCAGGATGAGGGTTTCCTTTAGGGTTAGGATTAGTGTTGTTAAGGTTAAAGTTAGGATTAGGTTAAGGTTAGTGTTGAGTTTAGGGTTAGTGTTAGGGTTATGGTTAGGGTTAGTGTTTCGAAGAGGGTTAGAGTTAGGGTTGTGTTTGGGTTAGGATTAGGGTTAGGTTTCTTATTAGGGATAGGGTTAGGCTTAGTGTTAGGTTTGGGTATAGGGTGAAAGTTAGAGTAAGGGTTAGGGTAATGGTTAGTGTTAGTGTTATGTTAGAGTTAGGGTTAGGATTATGGTTAGGTTTTAGTTTAGGATTAGGTTAACTGTTAATTTTATTGTTATGGTTAGGGTTAGGTTAGGGTTAGTTTTAGGTTTAGAGTTAGGTTTCGTGTTAGGGTTAGGGTTAGTGTTAAAGAGAGTGTTAAGTTTGGGGGTAGTGTTAGGGTCAGTGTTAGTGTTTGGGTTTGGGTTTTAGTTAGGTTTAGGGTTATTGTTAGTGTTTGAAATAGGGTTAGTATTAGCTTTAGCATTAGGGTTGTGGAGTGGGTTAGGGTTAGTTTATGGGTAGTTTTAGGGTTAGGTTAGGTTTTGGGTTATGGTTTAGGTTAGGGTTTGTGTTAAAATTAAGGTTATGGTTAGTGTTAGCGTTACATTAGGGTTAGCGTTAGGGTGAGGGTTAGGGTTAGGGTTATTGTTAGGGTAAGGTTTAGGGTCATGTTTAGGAAATGGTTAGGTTTTGGGTTTCGGTTATGGTTAGTATCAGGGTTAGGTTTAAAGTTAGGGTTAGGGTTAGTCTAAGGGTTAGTTTTAGCATTAGAGTTAGTGTTTGAATTAGTGTTACCATTAGGGTTATCATTTGTGATATGGTTAGGATTAGGTTTAGGGTTTTTATGGTGAGGGTTAGGTGTAGTGTTATGGTTAGTTAGGGTTAGAGTGAGGCTTAAGGTTAGTTTTAGGGTTAGGGTTATTGTTAGGTTTAGTGTTAGGGTTACGGTTAGGGTTAGTGTTAGGTTTAGGGTATAGTTAGGGTTAAGATTACTGTTAGGTTTTGGGTAACAGTTAGGGTTAGAGTTAGTATAGGGTTAGGGTTGGGGTAAGTGTTAGTGTTAAGATTTGGGTTTGAATTAGTGTTAGCGTTAGAGTTAGGGTTAGGCTTAGGGTTATGGAAGGTTTTGGGTTAAGGTTAGGTTACAGTTAGGGTTTGGGTTAGGGTTTTTGTTTGGGTTAGTATTAAGGTTATATTAGGGTTAGTGTTATAGTTAGGGTTAGGGTTAGGGTTAGTGTAAGCATTAGGGTTACGGTTGGGCTTATGTTTAATGTTAGGTTATGGTTAGGTTTAGGGTTAGTGTTTGGTTAGTGTGTTAGTTTAAGGTTTAGGGTTGAGGTTAGTATTAGGCTTAATGTGAGGGATAGGTTTCGGATTCTAGTTAGGGTTTGGGTTAGAGTTCAGGATAGATTAGGGTTACTTTTTGGGTTAGTGTTAGTGTTAAGTTTAGAGTTACGGTTAGGGTTAGGTTTAAGTTTAGGTTTAATTTTAGAATTACATTTAGATTTATCATTAGGATTTGTTTTAGGGTTAGAATTAGAGTTAGAGTTTGGGTTATCTTTAGGGTTAGTTTTAGAGTTAGGGTTAAGATTAGGTTTAGGTTTAGTATTATGGTTAGTATTAGGGTTAAAGTTATGATTTGTGTTAGGGTGTTATGATTAGGGTTTGTGTTAATGTAAAATTAGATTTAGGTTTTGGGTTATGGTTAGTAAGAGAGTTAAAGTGGCACATAAGGTTAGGGATATGGTTAGTTTTATGGTTAAGGGTAGGGTAGGCTTAGTGTTAGGTTTAGGGTTACGGTTTTTGTTAGTGTTAGGGTTAAGTTTAGGTCTAGGGATAGGGTTACTGTTAGGGTTAGGGTTAGTGATAAGGATAAAATAGAGTTTAGGGTTAGTGTTAGGATTAGGGTTAGGGTTGGTGTTCGGTTCAGTGTTAGGGTTAGGGTTAGGGTTAAAGTTAGGAAACCGTTAGGGTTAGTGTTAAGTTAGGGTAGGGTTATGTTTTTGGTTAGGGTTTCTGTTAGGGTTAGAGTTAGTGCTAAAGTTAGGGTTACTTTAAGCTTAGGGTTAGGGTTAGGTTTAGGTTTAGTGTTAGGGTTAAAGAGAGGGTTATGGTTAGGTTAGGGTTAGTATTAGGGTTATTTTTAAGGTTAGAATTGGGGTTTGAGCTAGTGTTTGGATTAGGTCTATGGTTAGGGATAGTGTTAGGGTTTGTGATAAGTTTAGGTTAGTGTTAGGGTTAGGGTTAAGGTCAGTGTTAAAGATAGGATTAGGGTTAGGGTTAGTGTGAAGTTTGGGGTTAGGTTTCATATTTGGGTTAGGTTTAGGATTAGTGTTAAGTGTAGGGTTAGTTTTAGGGTTAGTGATAGGGTTAGGTTTAAGGTTATGTTTAGGTTTAGAGTTAGGTTTAGATTTAGGGTTAATGTTAGGTTTAGGGTTAGGGTTAGGTTTCTTGTTTGATATAAGTTTGGGGTTAGGGTTATTTTTAGGTTTAGTGTTACATTTAGTGATAGTGTTAGGTTTCGTGCACATATTAGGGTTAGTGTTAGTTTTAGGGTAATTGTTAGGTTTAGGGTTATTGTTAAGGATAGAGTTATGGTTAGTGTTAGAGTTAGGGTTGTGGTTCATGTAAGGATAAATTTTAGTGTTAGGGTTAGGTTTTTGTTAGTGTTAGGGTTAGGATTAAGTACAGTGTAAGGGTTATGGATAGGTTTAAAGTTACTGTTAGAGTTAGAGTTAGTGTCAGTGTTATGGTTAGGGTTAGAGTTAGTGTGAGGGTCAGTCTTAGGGTTAGGTTTTGGTTAGTGTTAGTGTTAGGGTATTATTACGGTTATGGTAAGGTTTAGGTTTAATGTTAGGTTTAGGGTAAAGTTTAGGGTTATGGTTATTGTTAGTTTTAGACTTAGGGTTTGTGTTAGGGTTAGGGTTAGGGTTAGTGTTAGCATTAGGTTTAGGGTTAGGTATAAGTTTATTGTTAGGGTTAGCATAAGGTTTAAAGTTAGTGTTAGGTTTAGTGTTCAATTTACGGGAAGGTATAGGGTTAGTGTTAGTGTTAGGGTTAGTGTTAGGGTTACGGTTAGGGTTAGCATTAGGGTTAAGGTAAGTGTTCCGTTTAGGGTTAGGGATAGGGTTAGTGTTAGGTTTAGTGTTAGGTTTTGGTTACTGTTAGGGTTTCTGATAGGGTTAGGTGAGTGTAGTGTTAGGGTTATGTTAGGGTTATGGTTATGGTTTCATTTAGGGTTAGGGTTAAGTTTACATTTAGGGTTAGGGTTAGGTTTAGTGTTCTGGTTTGTTTTAGGGTTAGGGGTAGAGATACAATTAGTGTTAGGTTTAGTGTTAGGTTTAGGGTTAGGTTTAGGGTTATGTTAGTGTTATTCTTAGGGTTAGTGTTAGTGTTAGAGTTAGGGTTAATTTTAGGGTTTGTGTATGGTTTAGGGTTAGGGATATAGTTAGGATTTGTGTTAGAGTTAGAGTTAGGGTTATTGTTACGATTAGTTTGGGGGTTAGGTTAGGGTTATGTTTAGGTAAGAGTTAGGTTTAGGGTTTGGGATAGGGTTAGGGTTATTGTTTTTGTTAGAGTTAGGGTTATGATGAGGTTTTGTATTAGGGTTAGGATTAGGTTAGGGTTAGTGTTAAGAGTAGGATTTAGGGTTATGTTTAGGTTTAGGGTTAGTTTTAGGGTTACTGGTAGAGTTAGTGTTTGTTTTAGGGTTAGGGTTAGGATAGGATTAGGGTTAAGGATTAGGGTTAGTGTTTGTGTTAGGGTTAGGGTTAGAGTTAGAATTAGTGTTAGGATAAAAATTAGGGTTAGGGATAGTTTAGGGTTAGGGCTGCGGTTACGGTCCATGTTAGGGTTACTGTTAGTGTTAATGTTAAATTTAGGTTTAGGGTTAGGGTTAAGGTTAGGGTTAGTTTTTGGGTTACAGTTAGGTTGAGCATTAGTATTTGGGTTGGGTTATAGTAAGGTTTAAGGTTAGGGTTAGGGTGAGATTTAGTGTTAGGTTTATTGTTAGGGCTAGGCTTAGGTTTAGGGTTTGCATTAGGATTAGTGTTAGGGTTAGGGTTAGGGTTAGTGTTATGGTTAGGTTTAGGATTAGCATTAGGGTTCGTTTTAGAGTTAGGGTTAGAGTTAGTGTTAGTGTCAAGAGTTAGGGTTAATGATAAATTTAAAGTTGGGTTTAGGGTTAGGGTTAGTGTTAGAGTTAGTGTTATGGTTCCGATAGAGTTTAGGGTTAGTCATAGGGTAAGGGTTAGGTTTAGGGTTAATTTTAGGTTAGTGTTAGGTTTAGGGTTATGTTAAGTTTAGGGTTATGGTTAGAGTTATGGTTTGTGTTACTGTTAGGGTTAGATTTAAAGTTAGTGTTAGGATTAGGTGTAGGGTTAGGGTGAAGTTAAGGTTTAGGATTAGGTTTAGGGTTATGGTAAGAATTCGTGTTAGTTTTAAATTAGGATTAGTGTTTTGTTAGGGTTAGAGTTAGTTGTAGGGTTATTGTTAGTTTTTGTCTTAGGGTTATCATTAGGGTTATGTTTATATTTACAATTATTTTTTGGATTAGGTTTAGGGTTAGAGTTAGTGTTAGGGTAGGTTTGTGTTGGGGTTAGGGTTTAGATTAGTGTTAGGGTTAAGGTTAGTTTTAGGTTTAGTTTTAATGTTAGGGTTACGGTTAGTGTTAGAGTTAGGGTTAGGTTAAAGTTAGGGTTAGTGTTAGGGTTATATTATGGTTAAAGTTATGATTTGTGTTAGGGTAAGTGTTATGATTATGGTTTGTATTAGGATTAAAATTAGATATAGGTTTTGGGTTATGGTTAGTAAGAGAGTTAAAGTGGAGTGTAGGGTTAGGGATAGAGTTAGTTTTATGGTTAAGTGTATGGTAGGGTTAGTGTTAGGTTTAGGGTTAGGGTATCTGTTAGAGTTAGGGTTAAGTTTAGGGTTAGGGATCGGGTTAGTGTTAGTGTTAGGGTTAGAGTTAGGGTTAGGGTTAGTGATAAGGATAAGGTGGAGCTTAGGATTAGTGTTAGTATTAGGGCTAGTGTTTGGTTCAGTGTTAGGGTTAGGGTTAGGGTTAAAGTTAGGAAATGGTGAGGGTTAGCGTTATGTTAGGGTTAGGGTTATGTTTTTGGTTAGGGTTTTTGTTAGGGTTAAGGTTAGTGTTAGATTTAGGGTTATTTTAGGCTTAGGGTTAGGGTTAGGGTTAGGGTTAGTGTTAGGTTTAAAGATAGGTTTAAGGTTAGGGTTAAGGGTTAGAGTTAGGGTTAGGGTTAGTTTAAGGTTAGGGTTAGGGTTAGGGTTAGTGTTTGGATTAGGTCTAGGGTTAGGGTTAGTATTATGTTTTGTGATAGGTTTAGATTAGTGTTAGTTTTAGGGTTAGGGTTAGAGTTAAAAATAGGGTTAGGGTTAGGGATAGGTTTATGGTTAGGGTTAGGGTTAGGTTTAGTGTTCTGGTTTGTTTTAGGGTTAGGGTTAGAGCTATGATTCGAGTTAGGTTTAGTGTTAGGGTTAGGCTTAGGTTTAGGGTTATGTTAGTGTTATTGTTAGGGTTAGTGTTAGTGTTAGAGTTAGGGTTAAGTTTAGGGTTTGTGTTAGGTTTAGGTTTAGGGATATAGTTAGGGTTCGTGTTAGCATTAGTGTTAGGGTTATTGTTACTATTAGGTTTGGGGTTAGGTTAGGGTTAGGTTTAGGTAAGTGTTAGGGTTAGGGTTTGGGATAGGGTTAGGGTTATGGTTTTTGTTAGAGTTAGGGTTAGGATGAGGTTCTGTATTAGGGATAGGTTTAGGTTAGGGTTAGAGTTAAGATTAGTATTCGGGTAAGATTTAGCTTTATGGGTAAGTTTATGGTTAGTTTTAGGGTTACTGGTAGAGTTAGTGTTTGTTTTAGGGTTAGGGTTAGGGTTAGGATAGGGTTAGGGTTAGGGTTAGGGTTAGTACTAGAATTATGGATGTTTAGGGCTAGGTGTAGAGTTAGGATTAGGTTCAGGGTTATGGCTATGGCTCGGTTTTGTTTTAGGGCTAGTTTTAGGATTAGCATTAATGTTAAGGCTAGTGTTAGGTTTAGGTTTAGGCTTAGGTTTAAGGTTAGATTTAGTTTTAGGGTTAGATTTAGGGTTATGGCCAGGGCTCTGAATAGGGCTAGTGTAAGAACATGGGTTAGGGCTAGGATTAGGGTTCTAGTAAGGGATAGGGTTAGAACTAGATTTAGAGTTAGGGTGAGAGTTAGAATTAGTCTTCGAGGTAGGGTTAGGTTTAGGCTTAGGTATGGGGCTAAATTAGGGCTAAGATTAGGGCTAGAATTATGGTTAGGGTCAGGCCTAGGGTTTGGTTAGGGATAAAATTAAGGCTATGTTTAGGTCTAGGATAAGGGCTAGGGTTTTTGTTAGGGTTAGGGCTAGGATTATGGTTAGGGTTAATATCAGGTCTATGGTTAAGGTTAGGAATAGTTTTAGGGTTAGGTTTATGGCTAGGTCTTCTCTAAGGGTTAGGTAGGGTAAGAGTCAGATTTATAGCCATGAGAATTATTAGGGTCACAGTGTTAGGGTATGGTTTAGGTTTGAGGTTAGGTTTAGGGCTCAAATTAACATTAGGTTTAGGGTTAGCATAATGATAGCGTTAGGTTTAGGGTAATTGATAGGTTTTGGGAAAGCAATAAGGTTAGATTTAAGCCTAGGTTTAGCATTATTATAAGGGTTATGTTTAGGGTAATGGATACAGTTAGAGTTAAGGTTAGGGCTAGGGTTATTGTTAGGATTACTTCTTGTTTTAGGGTTAAGGTAAGGGTAGAACTAGGATTAGGTTTAGGGTTATGTTTAGTTCTGAGCTATGGCTAGGACTAGGCTGAGAGTTAGGTTCAGAGTGAGGTCTAGGGATAGGATTGTAGTAAATTTTGGGTTAGGGTTGGGGATACAGTTAGACCTAGGTTTAGTGTTAGGGTCAGAATAAGGGTCAGGGTTAGGTTTAGGGTTTGGTATACTGTTAGAGCTAAAATGAAGGCTAGGGTTTGGAGTATTAACAATGATAGGGTTTTAGTTAGTCTAAGGACTAGGTATTAATCTAGGTTTACTCTTAGGTTTAGGGTTTCGATTAGGGTAAGGGATTGATTTAGATCTAGGGTTAGGGCTATGGTTAGGGTTAGAATTAGAGTTAAAACTAGGTTTAGGGCTCGGTTTAAGGCTAGTTTTTGTGTTAGGGTTAGGGCTAGGATTAGGGTAATGTCTAATGTAAGAACTAGGGTTACCATTAGGGTTAGTTTTAGGGTTAGGCTTAGGGGTAGTTTAAGTGCTAGGGTTAAGTTTAATGTTAGGGTGATATTTATAGCTACAGTTCTTGTTAGTATAGGAGTCAGTGTCAGGGTAAGTTTTAGGGTTAGCGTTAAGACTCGAATTAGGGCTATTGTTAATGTTAGTGTTCTATTGCAGTTTAGGGCAGTGTTTAGAGCTAGGGTGAGTGTTACGATATGAGTCAGGGTCAGGATTAGTTTTAAGGTGAGGCTTAGGACTCGAATTAGGGCTAGGTTTAGGTCTAGGTGTAGTGTTAGTGTTTGGTTTAAGTTAAGGTTTAGGGTTAGGGCTATTGCTCCGTTTTGGTTTACTGTAGGATTAGGGTTAGGGCTAGTTATATGATTATAATTAGGGTTAGGACTAGTGTTATTGTTAGGCTTAGGCTTAGGTTTAAGTTTAGATTTAGTGTTAGGATTAGGGCTGGGACTATCTTTAGGGCAAGTGTTAGGGCTATTGTTAGGTTTATGGTAGCGAATAGGGTTAGAACTAGGGCTAGGGCTAGGGCCAGGGCAAGAGTTAGCGTTAGTCTTAGGGCTAGGGTTAGGATAGAATTAGAAATAGAGCTAAATTAGTTCTAGGATTGGGGTTAGGTTTTGGGTTTAGCCTAAGCCTAGGGTTAGGGTTAGGGTTAGGTTTAAATTTAGGATAAGGGATGACATTATAGCTAGGTTTAGAGGTAGGGTGAGGGTTAGAATTAGGGTTAGGTGTAGGGCTTGAGTTAGAGTTTTGATTAAGGCTAGGTTTAGGGCTAGGATGAGGGTAGGTGTGTTTTTAGGGTTAGCACTAGGATTAGGGATAGGGCAATTTTCAGGTCCAGAATTACTGTTAAATGTAGTTTTAGGGTTAGGTTCATGGCTACGTCTAGGCTAAGGGATAAGTGTTGGGTTATGGTCAAATTTAGAGCTAGGGGTATTATTAGGGTCAAGGTCTGGGTTAGTGTTTGGGATAGGTTAAGGTTTCAAGTTTGGACTTGAATTAGTTTTAGAATTAGGGTTATGGTAATGATAGGGTTAGGTTTAGTATTCATGTTAGGTTTAGGGTAATGGAAGGGTTAGAATTCATGATAAGGTTAGGTTTATACCTAGGGTTATCATTTTGGTTAGGGTTATTGTTATGGTAATGTATAATTTAGAGATCAGTTTAAGGTAGCGTTATGGTTACAATTAGGGATAGTATTAGGTTTAGGTTAGGTTATAGATAGGTTTAGGGCTCAGATTAGTACTTGGTTTTGGGTTATGTTAGGGCTAGGGTTAGGGTTACAGCTAATGCAAGTACTAGGTTTACAATTTGGGCTAGTGTTAGGGTTTTAGTACTAGGTTTAGTTTTATGGTTAAGTTTACAGTTAGGGAGATGATTAGAGCTAGAATTGTCAGGTTCAGGGATAATTTTAGGCTTAGGCTTGCAAGTCGAAGTAGGGCTAGGTTTAGGTCTAGGTGTAAGGTTAGGGTTTGGTTTAGGTTAATGATTAGGGTTAGAGCTATGGCTCTGTTTTTTTTTTTTTTTTTTTTTTTTAAGAGATAAAGCTAGAGTTATTGCTCATTTTAGGATAAGTGTTATGGTTTGGGCTAGTTTTAGGATTAGGCTTAGGCTTCAGGTTAGGGCTAGATTTAGAGTTACGTTTTGCCTAAGGTTATTGCTAGGGATGATAGGGAAAGAGTTAGCACTAGGGTTAGGGCTAGGGTTAGGGTTATGGAAAGGGATAAGGTTAGAACAAGTGATAGGGCTAGTGTGAGTGTTAGAGTCATTCTTCCGGATAGGGTTGGGGTTAGGTTTAGGAATAGGGCTAAATTATGGCTAGGGTTATGTTAGGGCTAGTTTTAGGATTAAGATTAGGCATTGAGTTATGGTTAGATTTAGAGTTAAGTTTCGATCTGGGGTTAGTGCAAGGGCTAAAAATATGGCAAGGGTTACTACTAGGGTTATGGTTAGAGTTAGGGTTTAGTTTAGGGTAAGGAATGTGGTTATAGCTAGGTTTAGGGCAACAGCGAGGATTAGTATTAGGGTTAGTACTAGGGTTAGGGTTAGGGTTATGATTAAGGCTATGTTTAGGGCTACGATGAAGACAAGGATTTGATTTAGGATTAGGGAATAGTATTAGGGCTATGGCTAATGTCAGGTCTAGGGTTTCAGTTAGGGATAGATTTAGTGTTAGATTTATGGCTTGGTCAAGTGTAGTGGTTAGTTTTTTGCTTAGGGTCTGGTTTAGATCTAGGGTGGAATCAGGGTCAGGATTAGGGTTTGGGTTAAAGTTAGTGTTTAGGTGTAGGGCTCAAATTAGTGTTATATTTAGGGTTAGCATAATGACAGGGTTAGATTTAGAGTTTAGGTTTGGTTTTGTGTAATTTATAGGTTTAGGGTTAGGCCCAGGGTTATCATAGGGTTAGGGTTATTGTTAGGGTAATGGATAGGTTAGCCCTAAGGTTAGGGCTAGGGTTATGTATAGGATTAGGGCTAGTGTTTGGTTTAGGTTTAGGTTTAAGTTTAGGGTTAAAGGTAGGTTTAGGACTCGGATTAAGGCTAGGTTTGGGGTTAGGTTAGGGCTAGGGTTAAGGCTACCACTAATTTATGAAGTAGGTTTATGATTACAGCAAGTTATAGGGTTAGAGTTATGTCTAGGTTTAGTGTTAAGGTTAGGTTTATGGTGATGATGATGTTTAGAGCCAGGGTTAGTGTTAAGGTCAGAGTAAGTGTCAGGGTTAGTTTTCGTGTTAGTGTTAGACTATAATAAGGGAAAGGATTATGGTTAGGTTTATGGTTAGGGTTTTGTTTAGGATAAGGGTTAAGGTTAGGGCTATGACTCGGTTTTGTTTTAGGGCTAGGAGTAGGGTTTTAAGATTAGTCTTAGGGTTAGAGCTAGTGTAAGTGTGAGATTTAGGCTTAGGTTAAAGTTAGGATAGGAGTAGAGTTATGCTAGACATAGTCTTAGGGTTAGGGTTAAATATAGAGTTATGTTGAGATCTAGGTTTTGAGATAGGGCTAAGTATAGGGCTAGGGTAGGGCTACATTTAGGGCTTGGTGTATGGTGGTGGTAAGGGATAGGGTTAGAACAAGATATAGAGCTAGTGTGAGAGAGTTAGTCTTAGGGCTAGATTTAGGTTTAGTGATAGGGCTAAATTAGGACTTGGATTAGGGCTAGGTTTAGTGTTAGGTTTAGACCTAGGGTTAGGGCTAGGGTTAGTGTTAGGTTTTGGCCTAGGGTTAGGTTTAGGGTAAGGGAAGGGAATATAGCTAGATTTAGGACTAGAATGAGATTTAGGGTTAAGGTTAGGGTTGAAGTTAGAGTTAGGGTTATGATTAAGGCGAGGTTCATGGCTAGGATGTTGGCTAACTTTTGTATTAGGTTTAAGGCTAGGATTAGACCTAGGGTTAATGTCAGGTCGAGAGTACGGTTAGGGATAGTTTTAGGGTTAGGTTTATGGGTAGGTCTATTGTAATGATGAGGTTTCTTGCTAGGGTCAGGTTTAGAGCTATGGGTATTATTAGAATCAGGGTCAAGGTTAGGGTTAGGTATAGGTTAAGGTTTAGGTTTAGGGCTCAAATTAGTCTTATGTTTAGGGATCCGGTAATGACAAAGTAAGGTTTAGGGTTCAGGTTAGGTGTAAATTAATGGATAGGGTTAAGGCTAGTGCTAGGATTAGGGTCCCGCCTAGGTTTAGCATAAGGATTATAGTTATCTTAGGGTAATGAATAGAGTTAGAGCTAGGGATAGGGCTAGGCTTATGGTTAGGATTAAGTCTACGGTTAGGCTTAGGGTTATAGTTAGGGCTAGAGTTATTGTTAGGGTTAGCTTTAGACTTAAAGCTAAGGTAGGGCTTGGATTAGGGCTAGGTTTTGTCATAGTTTAGGGCTATGGCTAATATAAAAACTAGTGTAATGATTAAGACTAGTTTTATAGTTAATGTTAGGGCTAGGTGTAGTTTAAGGGTTAGTTTTAGGTTTAAGGTGAAGTTTTGAGCTAGGGTTAGTGTTAGTGTCAGGTTAAAGCCAGAATTAGGACTAGGGTTAGGTCTAGAGTCAGGGTTAGAGTTTTGGTTAGGTTAAGGGTTATTGTTAAGGCTAGGTCTTGTTTGTCTTTATGTCTAGAGCTACAATTATAGCTAGATTTAGGATTAGGTTTAGGTCTAAGTCTAGTGTTAGGGTTAGATTTAGGTATAAGGTTACCAGTAGGGCTAGTGTTAGGGTTCAGTTCATGGTTAGGTTTAGATTTAGACCTAAGATTAGTGATAGGGTCAGAATAATGGTCAGGGATAGGGTTAGGGTTTGGGTTATGGTTAGATCTAGAATGAAGGCTAGGGTTAGGACTAGTTATAGAGTTAGGCTTTGGTTAGGCTAAGGATTAGTGCTAAGAATACGGTTAGCATTAGGGTGAAGGTTTGGCTTAGAGTAAGGGATAGGGTTAGAGCTTGGGTTAGGACTAGGGTTAGCGTTAGGTTTAGGGATAAAGCTCTTTTTAGGGCTTGGATTAGGGCTAGTTTTGTATTAGGGTTAGGGATAGTGTTATGGTTATGGATATTGTAAGAACTACAGTTACAATTAGGGTTAGTTTTAGGGTTAGGTTTAGGGCTAGGTCTAGTGTTAGTGTTAGGTTTAAGGTTAGGGTGATTTTTAGAGCTAGGTTTAATGTTTGGATGTGAGTCAGGGTCATGGTTAGGTTTAGGGTTAGTGTTAGGTTTCAAATTAGGGCTCGGGTTAGGGCTGGTGTAGGGTTAGGGTTCTGTTTAGGGTAAGGGTTAGTGTTAGGGGTATGGCCCGGTTTAGTTTTAGGGCTAGGGCTAGGGCTAGAGTTAGTGCTAATTTAGGATTAGCATTAGGGTTAGAGCTAGTTTCAGGGCTAGGCTGTGGCATCAGTTTAGGGTTAGTTTTAGAGATAGGTTTCAATCTAGAGTTAGTGCAGGGCTAAGGATAGTGCAAGGGTTTTGACTAGGGTTAGGGTTACCGTAAGGGATAGTGTTAGAAGTAGAGTTAGGTCTTGTGTGAGAAATATAGTTAGTCTTAATTTTAAGGTTCAGGATAGGGTTAGGAATAGGGCTATATTAGGGGTAGGATTAGGGCTAGGTTTAATATTAGGGGTAGGGCTAGATTTAGGGTTATGATTAGGGCTAGGGCTAGGGTTAGGGTTAAGGTAAGGGTTATGGTTTAAGCTACTGTTAGGTCTAGGGGGAGTGTTAGGTTTAGTGTTAGGTTTTGGTTATGGTTATGGTTATGGTTAGGATTGGGGTTAGGGCTGGGGTTTTCATTAGGGTTAGGGTTAGTTGTAGAGTAATATATTGGATAGATGTAAGATTAGGTTTAGGGTTAATTTTAGGTTATGGTTAAATTTATGTTTAGGGATAGGTTTAGTTTTGATTCATGGGAGGTTTTAGGTTAAGTTTATGGCAAGGGTTAGGTTAAGGGATAGGTCGAGGGTTAGGTTTATGATTAGGGTTAGAAATAGGGTTAGGTTAAGGCCAGGGTTATTATTAGTATTAGGATTAGGGTTAGGGTAATGTTAGGGTTAGAACTAGGGTTAGTACTAGGGTTAAGGTTAGGATTAGGGTGAGGGTTATGTTTATGTTATGAATAGGGCTAGGTTTATGTTTAGGCTAAGGGTTAGGCTTTGAGCTAGGGTTATGTCTAAGGAGAGGGTTAGGGTTAGGGCTACATTTAGGATTATGTTTATGCTTAAGGTAGGTTTAGGCCTCGGTTTAGGACTAGGTTTTGTGTTAGATTTAGGCCCAGGGTTAAGGCTATGTGTAATGTAAGATATAGCATTCTGATTAGAGCTAGTTTTAGGGTTAGGGTTATGGCTATGTCTAGTGTTACGTTTAAGTTTTTGGTTAAATTCAGGTTTAGAGCTAGGTTTTGTGTTAGTGTTAGGGTCAATGTTCAGGTTAGAGTTAGGTTTAGGGTGAAAGCCATAATTAGGACTAGGTTTAGGTCTAGGGATAGGGTTAGTGTTTGCTTTAGGTTAAGAATTATGTTATGGCTAGGGCTCAGGTTTTTTTAGGTCTAGGTCTAGAGTATGACTATATTTAGGATTAGGCTTAGGTCTAGGGCTTGTGTTAGGGTTAGGTTTAGGTATAAGTTTACTGGTAGGGCTAGTTTTAGGGTTGGTTTAGGGTTAGTGTCAGATTTAGACTGAGGGTTTGTGTTTGGATAAGGATTTGAGTAAGGGTAAGAGCTAGAATGAGAGGTAAGGTTAGGACTAGTAATAGGGTTAGGGTTTGGATTAGGCTATGGATTAGGATTAGGACTAAGGTTAGCATTATGGATAGGGTTTGGTTTAGGGTAATTGACAGTGTTAGAGCTAGGGTTAGGGCTATTTTTAGGGTTAGGGTTAGGACTAGGTTTAAGTCCGCAGTCTGGCTGGGCACAATCAGGAGCCACTTGTCAAAAGAAACTAACTTTATTTTTAGAACCACACACGCCAAACAAAACAGCCTCTCAGGAAAAATCCTCAGAGCCTCAACTGCCACCACCGGCTT
>NW_026006430.1:54816-102271 GCF_001458135.2 Marmota marmota marmota
CCAGGATCATATGCAATTTGTTGCTGCTGATCCTCATAAGGTCCCTTTCCTAACAACATATCTAGATTTCTCTGAGGATAACCAGCTGCTGCATTTCGCCTAGCCGTCTCCTTGCAAAATTCCTCATTGGCAACCTTCCATAACAGGTATTGTCCTCCATTTAGCACAGCTTTACACATATTAGCCCAATCTGCTGGCGTCATGTTCAAGTTGTTAATGGATTCGACCATGCTTACAGTGAAGGGTGCTTGAGGACCATAGGTTGTTACAGCCTCTTTTAGCTGCTTCACTGTTTTGAAATTTAAAACTTGGTAAAATCGCTGCCCTCCTGCCTCAAATACAGGGCATGTTAATATTTGAGATCTTGTCTCAGGATCCCAACTATCAACTGCGGGGGTTGGGGACCTCCCAGCATATGGAGGTGGCCTTGTTAGTTGGACACTTACGTCCTCTGGTGATAGAAAGGTGTTAGTAGCAGTCTCCTGTTGTAACTTTCCCCCTGATGGCTTTTTCTGTTTTACACTTTCTTTCTCTGTCTGACTAGCTTGAGAGGCCTTCTCTTTTACTTGAATCTTTTCCTCTGTCTGACTAACTTGAGAGACCTTCTCTTTTACTTGAATCATTATGTCTTCTTCTTCCTCTACCATTGTCTGAACTGAAGGCTTTGGACTAAGCAAACAAGATATGAACGTCCACAATGGCAATGTGCCAACTGGCAGAGTCCCTGGGCTTTTCTTTTCTATTCTTTTTAAATCTTCACCATGATGGTTCCATTGTGATATATTTAACAACTCCTCCTTAAAAAGCCATGGGCTACATTTTTGTATTGTATCAACGTATGCCCTGATTGTTCTTGATTTTACTGAGATGCCTCCTTCCTCTAACAATTTACTTAACACTCTTTCAGTTTGTTTTTTACTAATTTCTGATCCCGTATTTCTACTATAATACAACCCAACAAGATAACGCCTAACAAAACTGAAACAGAGTGAAACAAAATTGGAACAACACAAAATCATTATAATAGCCTCCTGAAATGTCCATCCGTCCTTTCTCCCTATCTGTTCCTCAGATGTGAGTGGTTTTTCTTCCATCTTACACATCTCCAGGGACAGGCAACTTAAAACAAAAGTGAAACAAAATAACAAAAGAGGAATCTTAAAATGGCTACCCATCCTCTTGCCCTGCCCTCAGGGGCGAGCAGTTTCACTTACCCTCAGTCACTCCCCATGCGAGCCACCAAATGCCGCAGTCTGGCTGGGCACAATCAGGAGCCACTTGTCAAAAGAAACTAACTTTATTTTTAGAACCACACACGCCAAACAAAACAGCCTCTCAGGAAAAACCCTCAGAGCGTCAACTGCCACCACCAGCTTTCCACAAGCCTCTCTCTCCCACACCAGCTTCTCCCCACCTCCCACAATCCTCCTGCTCTTGAGGCCGATTGGCTGGGTCATGTGGGCGGAGCCAAAAAAGTCCCCCAATGAGCAGCTCCGTGGTCTGAAAGGGCAGGGAAACAGCCCAATGAGCATCACCGCAGAGGAGCCAATCAGCTAGATGTTGCTGGGGCCGAGGAGCCAATCAGCTAGATGTTGCTGGGGCCGCTGTGAGCCAATCATCAGCCAGCAGCTGGAAGTTTGCTGGCAGCTGGAAGTTTGCTGGGGCCCCTTCGGCTGTGGCTCTCAACAATGGATAGGGTTTAGTTTAGGGTAATTGACAGTGTTAGAGCTAGGGTTAGGGCTATTTTTAGGGTTAGGGTTAGGACTAAGTTTAGGTTTAGGTTTACATCTAGGGTTAGGACTCAGATTAGGGCTAGTTTTTCTGTTAGGTTTAGTGCTAGGGTTAGGGCTATGGCTAATATAAGAACTAAGGTTATGATTAGCGTTAGTATTAGGTCTAGATCTAGTATTAGGGCTATCTTTAGGGTTAGTGTGATATTTAGAATTAAGGTTAGTGTTAAAATATAAGTCAGGTTCAGGGTTAATTTTAAGACTAGTACATGAATTAGAGGTAGAAGGTTATGGCTAGGTTTAGGGTTAGGAATTGGTTTAGGTTAATATTTAGTATTAGGACAATGGCTCTGTTTTGCTTAAGGGATAAAACTAGGGTTACTGCTAGTTTTAGGATTAGCAATAGTGTTAGATTTTAGTGGTAGGTTGAGGATTAGGCTTAGGGTTATTGTCAAATGTAGAGTTATGGTTAGATCTAGGGTAGGGTCTAGGGTTAGGTTTAGGGCTAAGGTTAGGGCTTGCATTAGGTTTATTGTAATTGATAGGGTTAGAATTAGAAATAGGGCTAGAGAGAGAGTTAGAGTTAGTCTTAGGCCAAGGTTAGGGGTAGAGTTAGGGTTAGGGCTAAATTAGGGCTAGGATTAGTGCTAGGGTTAGTGTTAGGGTTTGGCCTATGGTAAGGGCTATTAGGGTTTGGGTTAGGGGAAAGGATGGGGTTATACCTAAGTTCAGGTCTAGGGCGAGGGTTAAAATTAGAGATAGGTCTAGAGTTAGGGTTTGGGTTCGGATTAAGACTAGGTATAGGCCTAAGGTGAGGACTTGTGTTTGTGTTAGGGTTAGGGCTAGGATTAGGGCTCGGGCTAATGTCAGGTTTGTGTTTATGGTTATGGTTAGTTTTAGGGTTAGGTTATGGCTAAGTCTAGTGTAAGGGTTAGGTTTAGGATAAGGGTCAGATTTAAAGCTAGGTGTATTATTAGGGTCAGGGTTTGAGTAGGGTTTGGTTTAGTTTAAGATTTAGGGTTAAGGCTTGTATTAGCATTAGGGATAGGGTTAGGGTTTGGGTTAGGGTAAACGATAGGGTTAGATTCAGGGTTCAGGTTAGGTTTACAGTAATGAATAGGGTTAGTGTTAGCAATAGTGTTAGTGTTAGGCCTAGGGTTAGCATTTGGGTTAGGCTTAACTTTAGGGTAATGGATAGGGTTAGAGCGAAGGTTAGGGCTAGGATTAAGGTTAGAATTAGGACTAGGGTTAGGATTAGGCCTAGGGTTTGTGTAAGGGTTAGGATTGGGGTACGTGTTAGCATTTAAGCTAGGATTAGGGCTAACGTGACTGTTGGGGTTAGAATCATGGCTAATGTTAGGGTTAAGGTTAGGGTTATTTTTAGATTAAGGTTAGAGTTTGAGCTAGAATTAGGGTTAGGGCGAGGATTAGGGTTAGGGTTATGTCTAGGCTTCTTGTTAAGGTTACAATAAGGGCTAGGTTTAGGGCTAGGATAAGGGCTATGTTTATGTGAGGTTAATGGTTAGCATTAGGGCTATTGGTAATGTAAGAGCTAGAGATATGGTTATGGCTAGTTTTGGGGTTAGGGTTAAGGATAAGTCTAATGTTCTAATTAGGTTTTGTGTTAGGATAAGATTTAGAGCTAGGGTTTGTTTTAGGGTAATGGTTATTGTTCAGATTAGGGTTATGTTTAGGCTGAGGGCCAGAATTAGGACTAGCATTGGGTCTAGGCATAGAGTTAGTCTTGAAGTTAGGTTAACTGTTATTGTTAGGGCTAGTGCTAGGTTTTTGCTTAGGTCTAAGGCTAGATTTATGACTCTATTTATGATTAGGTTTGGTCTAGTGCTAGTGTTACTGTTAGGATTAGGTATAGTTTTACCGGTAAGGGTAGGGTTGGGTTTGCTTTAAGGTTAGTGTCAGGTTTAGACCTAGGATTAGTATTAGGGTCAGAATAAATTCAGGGTTAAAATTAGGGTTAGAGCTAGAAAGAGGCCTAGGTTTAGACTATTAATAAAGATAGGTTTTGAGGTAGGCTAAGGATTATGGTTAGGACTAGGGTAACATTAGGGTGAGGGTTTGGCTTAGGTTAAGGGATAGGGTTAGAGGTAGAGTTAGGGTTAGGGCTAGGGTTAGGTTTAGCAATATACCTGGATTTAGGCCTCAGAATACCACTAGGATTTGTGTTAGCATTAGGGCTACAGTTAATTAAAGAACTAGGATTCTGATTAGGGCTAGTTCTAGGGTTAGCATTAGGGCAAAGTTTAGAGCTATGGTTCCTGTTAGGGTTGGAGTAAGGGTCAGGGTTACTTCTAGGGTTAGGGTTAGGACTCAAATTGGGGTTATGTTTAGGGCTAGGCGTAGGGTTAGCATTTGGTTTATTTTAAGGGTTAGAGTTAGAGTTATGGCTCAATTTTGTTTTAGGGCTAGGTTATGGTTAGGGCTAGTTTTCCAATTAGCATTAGGATTAGGGCTAGTGTTAGCGTGAACTTTAGGCTTAAGGTTAGGGTTAGATCCAGGTTTAGGGCTAAAGTTTAGGGCTAGGGTTGAGGCTAGGGATAGCGATAGGTTTAGGGTTATGGTAATGGGTAGGTTTAGAACTAGGGATAGGGATAGGGCGAAAGTTAGAGTTAATCTTAGGGTAGGGATAGTGTTAGGTTTAGGGATAGGGCTAAATTAGGGCTAGATTAGAGCTATAGTTAGTAGTAGGTTTAGGCCTAGGTTTAGGGCTAGGGTTAGGGTTAGCATTAGGGTTCGGGTAAGGTATGATATTACAGCTACATTTAGGGCTAGGGCAAATCATATAATTAGGGTTAGGGCTAGGGCTAATGTTAGGGTTAGGATTAAGACTAGGCTTAGGGATAGGATTAGGACTAGGATTTGTGTTAGGGTTGGGGCTAGGATTCGGGATAGGACTAGTGTCAGGTCTAGGGTTATGGTTAGGGATAGTTTTAGGGTAAGGATTATGTCCAGGTCTATTGTGAGTGTTAGGTGAAGGTTAGGGTCAGGTTTACAGCTGGGGGTATTATTAGGATAAGAGTCAAGGTTAGGGTATGGGTTAGGTTAAGGATTAGGCTTAGGGCTCAAATTAGCATTAGGGTTAGTGTTAGGATTAGGGTAATTTATATGGTTAAGTTTAAGGTTAAGGTTAGATTTAGAGTAATGGACAGGTTTAGGGTTATGGATAGGGTTATATTTAGGCCTAGGGATAGAATTTGGTTAGGGTTATGGTTAGGGTAATAGATTGGATTAGAGCTACAGTTAGGACTAGGGTTATGGTTAGGTTAGTGCTATGGTTAGGGTTAGCTCTAGGGTTTGAATTTGGTTAGGGTTATGGTTAGGGTAATGCATAAGAATAGAGCTAGGGATAGGGCTAGGATTATGGTTAGGATTAGGACTATGGTTTGGTTAGATTTCGGGTTAGGACAAGGTTTAGGTTTATGGTTACGTTTAGGTTAAGTATTAGGGCTAGGGCTATGGTTAAGGCTAGGGTTAAAGCTAGGGTTAGGGCTCTGATTAGGTCTAGGTTTTGAGTTAGTTTAGGGGTATTTAGGACTAGGGCTAATGTTAGAACTAGGGTTTTGATTAGGGTTATTGTTAAGTTTAGCATTATATCAAAATCTAGTGTGAAGACTAGGTTTAGTTTTAGGGTGATGATTAGAGATAGGGTTAGTTTTACCATCAGAGTCAGGATCAGTGTTACTGATCGGAGTCAGGAATAGACTCAAAAAAGGGCTAGGGTTAAGGCTAGGTGTAGGGTTAGCATTTGTGTAAGGGTTAGGGCAAGAATAGGGATAGGTCTAATGTCAAGTCTATAATTATGGTTTGGTTAGGATTAGCGTTAGGGCATTGTCACAGTTTTGTTTTACAGCTAGGGCTACTTTTAGTGTTAGCATTAGTGGTATGGTGAGGTTTAGGCTTAGATATATTTTTATGGTTAGATCTCGGTTTAGGGCTATGACTATGTTTAGGGCTAAGGTTAGGGCTAGGATTAGCGTTATTAATGGATAGAGTTAGAACTAGAAATAGGGCTAGGTTGAGAGTTAGAGTTAGTCTTAGGGCTAGGGTTAGGGTTAGGTTTAGGGTTAGGGCTAAATTAAGGCTAGATTTAGGGCGAGGGTTTGTGTTAAGGTTAGGCCTAGGTTTAGGGTTTGGGTTAGGGGAAGGGATGGGGTTATAGCTAAGTTTATGGCTAGGGCAAGGGTTAGGATTAGGGGGTTAGAGCTAGCATTAAGATTAAGGCTATGTTTAGTGATAGGATGAGTGTTTGTTTAGGCCTAGAGCTAGGATTAGGTATTGGTCTAATGTCAGGTCTAGATTTATGGTTAGTGTTAGTTTTAGGGTTAGTTTATGGCTAGGTATAGTGTAAGGGTTAGGTTTAAGTAATGGTCAGGTTTAAAGCTAGGTGCATTTTTAGGGTCAGGGTCTGGGTAGGATTTGGTTTAGGTTAAGTTTTAGTGTTAGGGATTGAATTAGCTTTAGGGTTAGTGTTAGGGATAGGGTAATGGATAGGATTAGGTTTAGGGTTCAAGTTAGATTTAGAGTAATGGATAGGGTTAATGTTAGCAATAGGGTTAGCGAGGCTCATCTTTAGGGTAATGGATAGTGTTGGAGCTAAGGTTAGGGCTAGGGATAAGTTTACGATTTGGGCTAGGGTTAGTGTCAGGCATAGTTTTAGGGTAAGTATTAGCATTTGAACTTGAGTTAGGTCTCTGGCGAAGGTTAGGGTTAGAATCAGGGCTAGGGTTAGGGTTAGGGTTATATTTAGGGTAAGTTTGGAGTTTGAGCTAGGTTTAGGGCTAAGGCGAGTGTAGGATTAGGCTTAGGTCTAGGATTATGGTTAGGGTTACGATTAGGGCTAGGTTTAGGGCTAGGATAAGGGCTAGGTTTTGTGTGATGTTTAGGGCTATCATTAGGACTATGATAAATATAACAGCTAGAAATATGTTTATGGCTAGTTTTAGGGTCAGGGTTATGGATATGTCTAATGTTAGGGTTAGATTTTGGGTTAGGATAAGGTTTAGAGCTAGAGTTTGTTTAGGGTTAATGATCATTGTTCAGGGTAGGGTTAGGTCTAGGGTGAGTGCCAGAATTATGTCTAGCTTTGGGTCTAGGGATAGGGTTAGTCTTTAAGTTAGTTTAACGGTTATTGTTAGGGCTAGTGCTAGGTTTTTATTTAGGGCTAGAGCTAGATTTATGACTATATTTAGGATTAGATTTCTTCTAGTGCTAGTGTTACTGTTAGGTTTAAGTATAGGTTTACTGGTATGGGAAGAGTTAGGTTTTGTTTAGGGTAAGGTGTGATGTTACAGCTATGTTTAGTGCTAGGACAAAGGATAAAATTAGGGTTAGGGCTAGTTTAAAATTAGGTTTAGGATTAAGGCTGGGCTTAGAACTGGGATTAGGTCTAGGGATAGGGATAATGTCAGGTCTCGGGTTAAGGTTAGGCTAGGGTTAGGGATAGGGTTATGGCTCAGTTTTGTTTTAGAACTAGGCCTATGTTTAGGGCTAGTTTTATGATTAGTGTTAGTGTTAGGGCTTGTGTTAGGGTGAAGTTTAGACTTAGATTTATTGTTATGGTTAGATCTAGTTTTAGGGCTTTGGTTAGGGTTAAGGCTAAGGTTAGGGCTAGTGTTATGGTTATAGTAATGGTTAGGGTTAGAACTTGAAATAGGTCTAGGGTGAGAGTTTGAGTTAGTCTTTGGGCTAGGGTTAAGGGTAAGTTTAGGGTTAGGCCTAAATCAGGGCTAAGATTAGTGCTAGAGTTAGTGTAAGGGTTAGGCCTAGGGTTAGGGTTAGTGTTAGTGTTAGTGTTAGGATTAGGTTTAGGGGAAGGGATAGGTTATAGCTAGCTTTATGGCTATGACAAAAGTTGGAATTAGGGTTTGAACTAAGTTTAGGGTTTGGGTTAGGATTAAGGCTAGGTTTAGGGTTAAGCTGAGCGTTTGTGTTAGGGCTAGGTCTAGAATTAGGTCTAGGGCTAATGTCAGGTCTAGATTCATGGTTAGTATTAGTTTTAGTGTTAGGTTATAGCTATGTCTAGTATAAGGGTTAGGTTTATGGTAGGGGTCAGGTTTAGTGCTAGGTGTATTATTAGTGTCAGGGTCCAGGTAGAGTTTGGTTTAGGTTAAGATTTAGGGTTAATGCTAGAATTAGCAGTGTGTTAGGGTTAGGGTTAGGGTTAGGTTAATGTATAGAATTGGGTTTATTTTTCCTGTTTGGTTTAGAGTAATAGATAGGGATAGTCTTAGTGATAGGGTTAACGTTAGGCGTAGGGATATCATTTGGTTTACGCTTATCTAAGGGTAATGGATAGGGTTAGAGCTAAGGTTAGGGCTAGGCTTAAGGTTAGGTTTAGGGTTAGGGTTAGGGTTAGGCCTAGGGTTAATGTTAGGGTTAGGTTTAGGGTAAGTGTAGGCATTTGATTCAGGGTTAGGCCTAGGGCGAGTGTTAGGGTTTGATTCAGGGCTAGGGTTAGGTTTAGGGTTAGGGTTATATTTAGACTAAGGATTAGAGTTTGAGCTAGGGTTAGGGCTAGGTCAAGCGTTAGCATTAGGGTTAGGTCTAAGGTTATGGTTAGGGTTATGATTAGGGCTAGTATAAGGGCTGTTTTGTGTGATGTTTAGGGTAATAATACGGCTATGGGTAATGTAAGAGCTAGGGATATGGTTATGGCTAGTGTTAGGGTCAGGGTTATGGATAAGTCTAGTGTTAGGGTTAAGTTTTGGTTTAGGATAAGGTTTAGAGCTAGGATTTCTATTGGATTAAGGGTCATCATTGCGTTAGGGTTAGTTTTATGCTTAGGGCCACAGTTAGGACTAGCGTTTGGTCTAGTGATGGGTTTAGTCTTTACATTAGGTTAAGGGTTATTGCTAGGGCTAGTCCTAGGTTTCTGTTTAGGGCTAAGGCTAGATTTATGACTCTATTTATGATTAGGTTTGGTCTAGTCCTAGTGTTAATGTTAGTTTTAAGTATAGGTTTACCGGTACGGGTAGTGTCAGGGTTTGCTTTAGGGTTAGGGTCAGGTATAGATCTAGGGTTAGTGTTTGGGTCAGAATAAGGGTCAAGGTTAGGATTAGTGTTAAAGCTGGAATGAGGGCTAGGTTTAGGACTAATGATAGAGTTAGGGTTTGGGGTAGGCTAAGGATTAAGTTTAGGACTAGAGTAGCATTAGGAGAGGGTTTGGCTTGGGGTAAGGAATGGGTTAGAGGTATGGTTAGGGTTAGAGTCAGGGCTCAGATTAGGGCTAGAATTTTTGTTAGCATTAGTGGTATGCCTAATGAAAGAACTAGTTTTCTGATTAGGGCTAGTTCTAGGGTTAGCGTTATGGCAATGTTTAGAGCTAGGGGTAATTTTAGGGTCCAACTCAGGGTCAGTTTTATTTCTATGGTTAGAATTAGGACTCAAAATAGGGCTAAGTTTAGGGATAGCTGTAAGGTTAGTGTTTGGTTTAGGTTAAGGATTAGGGTTAGGATTGTGGCTCGGTTTTGTTTTAGGGCTAGGGTAGGGTTAGGGCTAATTTTCCAATTAGCATTAGGTTTATGTCTAGTGTTAGGGTGAGTTTTGGGCTTAGGGTTAGAGTTTACAACCAGGTTTATGGCTAGGGTGATGGTTAGAGTTATGGTTGGGGGTAGTGATAGGGCTAGGTTTTGGGTTATGGTAAGGGATAGGTTTTGAACTTTGGATAGGGCTAGGGCGAGAGTTAGAGTTAGTCTTAGAGGTAGGATTGTATTAGATTTAGGATTAGGTTTAAATTAGAGCTAGGATTAGCCCTAGGGTTAGTGTTAGGTTTTGGCCTATAGTTAGGGCTAGGGTTAGGGTTAGCATTAGGGTTAGGGTAAGGTATGATGTTACAGCTACATTTTGGGCTAGAGATTGGATAAAATTAGTGTTAGGGCTCCATTTAAGGTTAGGACTAAGATTAAGGCTAGGCTTAGGGCTAGGATTAGGGGTAGGATTAGTTTTAGGTTTAGGGCTAGGATTAAGTCTAGGGCTAATGTCAATTCTAGGGTTATGGTTAGGGATAGTTTTAGGTTTAGGTTTATGTCCATGTCTATTGTAAGTTTTACGTTGAGTGTTAGGGTCAGGTTAGGGGTATTATTAGGGTCAGAGTCAGGGTTAGGATATGGGTTAGGTTAAGGCTTAGGGTTAGGGCTAAAATTAGCATTAGGGTTAAGGTAATGGATATGGTTAGGTTTCAGTTTCAGGTTAGGTTTAGTATAATGGACAGGGTTAGGGTAAGGCATAGGGTTAGAGTTAGGCCTAGGGATAGAATTTGGTTAAAGATATGGTTCAGGTAATGGATAGGATTAGAGCTACAGTTAGGACTAGGATTATGGTTAGATTAGGGCTATGGTTAGGGTTAGGCCTAGGGTTAGAATTTGCTTAGGGTTATGGTTAGGGTAATGGATGAAATTATATCTAGGTTAAGGGCTAGTGTTATGGGTAGGAATAGGGCTATGGTTCAGTTTAGGTTTCGGGTTAGGACAAGGTTTAGGTTTAGGTTAAGTTTTAGGGCTAGGGATAGGGTTAGGGCTATGATTAAATCTAGAGTTAGAGCTTGGATTAGGGCTAGATTTTGGGTTTGGTTAGGCCTAGTGTAGGACTACGGCTAATGTAAGAACTAGGGTTATGATTAGGGCTAGTATTAGTGTTAGCATTAGGACTAGGTCTATTGTTTATCTTAGGTTTAGGTTTTGGGGGATGATTAGAGATAGGGTTAGTGTTAGTGTCAGACTCAGGATCAGTGTTAATTTTAGGAATATGAATAGGACTCAAAATAGTGTGAGGGTAAAGGCTTGGTGTAGCATTAGGATTTGTGTTAGTGTTAGGGTGAGAATTAGGGATAGAGCTAATATCAGGTCTAGGGTTATGTTTAGGTTGGTGTTAGGGTTGGGGCTATGGCTCAGTATAGTTTTAGAGCTAGGTTTATGGTTAGGGCTAGTTTTTGGATTAGCGAGATGATTACAGATAGGGTTAGTGTTAGAGTCAGGGTCAGGATCAGTGTTACTTATCAGGGTTAGGGAAAGGACTCGAATTAGAGCTAGGATTAAGGCTTAGAATTTGATTTAGGCTAGGGTTATTGTTTGGGTTAGGATTAAGAGTAGATTTAGTGCCAGGATGAGTGTATGTGTTAGGGTTAGGGCTAATGTCAGGTCTAAGTTCAAAGTAAGTGTAGTTTTATGGTTAGGTTGGCTAGGTCTAGTGTAAGGGTTAGGTTTAGGGTAAGGGTCACGTTTAGAGCTAGGTGTTTTATTATGTCAGGGTCCAGGTATGGTTTGGTTTAGGTTAAGGTTTAGGGTTAAGGCTTGTATTAGAATTAGGGTTTGGTTTAGGATTAGGGTAATGGATAGGGTTAGTTTTGGGGCTAATGTCAGAGTAATGATAGGGTTTGTTAGTAATAGGGTTAGTGTTACTCCTAGAGTGAGCATTTGGTTTAGGCTTATCTTTAAGGAAATGGATAGGGGTAGAGTTAAGGTTAAGTTTATGGCTAGGGTTAGGTTTAGGCCTAGGGTTAGTGTCAAGGTTAGGTTTAGGGTAAGTATTAAGGTTTGAGCTAGGATTAGTCTAGGGTGAGGGTTAGGGTTAGCGTAAGGGCTAGGGTTAGAATTAGGGTTAGTGTTATGATTAGGGAAAGGTTTAGAGTTTGAGCTAGGTTTAGGACTAGTTCGAAGTTTAGGGTTAGTGTTAGGACCAGGGTTACAGTTGAGGTTACAATTAGTGCTAGGTTTTGGGCTTGGATAAGGGCTAGGTTTGTGTGATGTTTATGGCTAGCATTAGGTCTAGGGGTAATATAAGATCTTGGGCTATGTTTATGGCTAGTTTTAGAGTTAGAGTTATGGATAAGTCTAGTGTTAGGTTTTGGTTTTGGGTTAGGATAAGGTTTAGAGATAAGGTTTGTGATAGGGTAAGCATCAGTGTTTGGGTTATGGTTAAGGCCAGAATTAGGAATAGCATTGGGTCTAGGGATCGGGTTAGTCTTTGTGTTAGGTTAAAGGTTATGGTTAGGGCTAGTTCAAGGTTTTTGATTAGGGCTAGGGCTAGATTTATGACTCTATTTAGGATTAGGTTTGGTCTAGTGCTAGTGTTACTGTTAGGTTTAAGTACAGGTTTACTGGTAGGGGTAGAGTTAGTGTCCAGTTTAAGGTTAGTGTAAGGTTTAGATCTAGGGTTAGTGTTAGGGTCAGAATAAGGGTCAGGGTTTGTGTTAGGGGTAGAGCTAGATGAGGCCTAGGGTTAGGACTAGTAATAGAGTTAGGGTTTGGAATAGGCTAAAAATTAGTGATAGGACTAGGGTAGCATTAGGGTGAGGGTTTTGCTTAGGTTAAGGGAAAGTTTCAGAAGTAGGATTAGGATTAGGGATAGGTTTAGGGATAGGGTTAGGGTTAGGTTTAGTCTTAGAGTTAAACCTAGGTTTAGAGCTCGGATTAGCATTAGGATTTGTGTTAGCATTAGGGCTATGGCTAATGAAAGATCTTAATTTCTGATTAGGGCTACTTCTTGGTTTAGCATTAAGGCAATGTTTAGAGCTAGGGTTATTGTTAGAATCCGAGTCAGGGTCAGGATTACTCCTAAGGTTAAGTTTCCACTCAAATTATGGCAAGGTTTAGGACTAGGTTTAGGGTGAGTGTTTGGTTTAGGTTAAGTGTTAGGGTTAGGTTTATGGCTCACTTTTGTTTTAGGGCTAGGTTAGGTTTAGGGTTAGTTTTCCAATTAGCATTGCTCTTAGGGCTAGTGGTTGGGTGAGATTTAGGCATAAGCTTATGGTTTGATCCAGGTTTAGTTTAGAGCAAAGTTTAGGGCTAAGGTTGGGGCTAGGGATAAGGCCTGGTTTTGGGTAATAGTAAGGGATAGGTTTAGAACTAGGGATAGGGCTAGGGCAAGAGTTAGAGTTAGTCTTAGTGATAAGGATAGGGTTAGGTTTAGTGTTTGGCCTAAATTAGGGCTAGGATTAATGCCAGGGTTTGTGTTAGGTTTAGGCCTAGGTTTAGGGCTATGGTTAAGGTTAGCATTAGTGTTATGATAAGGTATGATGTTACAGTTATGTTTAGTACTAGGACAAGGGATAAAATTAGGGATAGGGCTGGGGTTCAGATCAGTGTAAGGATTAAGGCTGGGCTTAGAACTAGGATTAGATCTAGGGATTGGGCTAATGTCAAGTCTAGGGTTAAGGTTAGGTAGGGTTATGTATAGGGCTATGGCTCAGTTTTGTTTTAGAACAAGGCATAGTTTTATGATTAGCAATAGTTTTAGGTCTAATGGTAGGGTGAAGTTTAGGTTTAGATTTATTGTTATGGTTAGTTCTAGGTTTAGGGCTATAGCTAGTGTTAGGGCTAAGTTTAGGGCTAGTGTTAGGGTTATGGTAACAGATAGGGTTAGGACTAGAAATAGGGCTAGGTTGAGAGTTCAAGTTAGTTTTTGGTCTAAGGTTAAGGGTTGGTTTAGGGTTAGGGCTAAATTATGTCTAGGTTTAGTGCTAGGGTTAGTGTTAGGGTTAGGCCCAGAATTAGGGTTAGTGTTAGTGTTAGGATTAGGATTTGGTTTAGGGGAAGGGATAGGGTTATATCTAGGTTTAGAGCTAGGACGAGGGTTAGAATTAGAGTTAGGACTAAGGTTAGGGTTTGGGTTAGGAATAAGATTAGGTTTAGGTCTAGGATGAGGGTTTGTGTTAGGTCTATGGTAGAATTAGAGCTAGGGATAATGTCAATTCTCGGATTATGGTTAGTATTAGTTTTAGTGTTAGGTTTTGGCTATGTCTATTGAAAGGTTAATGTGTAGGGTAAGGGTCAAGTATAGAGCTAGGTGTATTATTAGGGTCAGTGTCTGGGTAGGGTTCAGTTTAGGTTAAGATTTAGGGTTCATGCTTGAATTAGCAGTGGTTTCTGGTTAGGGTTAGGATAATAGATAGAATTAGGTTTATCTTTCCGGTTAGGTTTAGAGTAATGGATAGGGTTAGTGTTAACAATAGGGTTATTGTTAGGCATAGAGTTAGCATTTGTGTTAGGCTTTTCTTTAGGGTAATGTATAGGGTTAGAGTTAAGGTTAGGGATAGGATTAAGGTTAGGATTAGGGTTAGAGTTAGGCTTAGGCCTAGGGTTAATGTTAGGGTTAGGGTAAGTGTAGGCATTTGAACTAGGTTTATGGCTAGGGCAATTGTTAGGTTTTGAGTCAGGGCTATGTTAGGTTTAGGGTTAGGGTTATATTTAGGCTAAGGATTACAGTTTGAGCTAGGGTTAGGTTTAGAGCGAGGGTTAGCATTAGGGTTAGGTGTAAGGTTATGGTTAGGGTTATGATTAGGGCTAGGTTTAGAGCTAGGATAAAGGCTAGGTTCTGTGTGATGTTAGGGGCTAATGTCAGGGCTTTGGGTAATGTAAGAGTGAGGGATACGGTTTTGACTAGTTTATGGGTCAGGGTTATTGATAAGTCTAGTGTTAGGTTTAGGTTTTGGTTTAGGATAAGGTTTCGATTTAGGGTTTCTATTATATTAAGGGTCATTGTGGGGTTAGGTTTAGTTTTAGGTTTAGGGCCACAATTAGGACTAGTGTTGGGTCTAGTGATAGGTTTAGTCTTAACGTTAGGTTAAGGGTTATGTTAGGGCTAGTGCTAGGTTTTTGTTTAGGGCTAGGGCTAGATTTATGACTCTATTTAGAATTAGATTTGGTCTAGTGCTAGTGTTACTGTTAGGTTTAGGTAAAGATTTAAAGGTAGAGGTAGTGTTAGGTTTCGGTTTAGGTTTAGGGTCAAGTTTAGATCTAAGGTTACTGTTGGGGTCAGAATAAGGGTCAGGGTAGGGTTAGGGTTAGAGCTAAAATGAAGGATAGGTTTAGGACTAGGAATAGAGTTAGGGTTTAGGGTAGACTAAAAATTATAGTTAGGAATAGGGTAGCATTAGGGTGAGGGTTTTGCTTAGGGTAAGAAATAGGGTTAGAGGTAGGGTTAGGGTAAGTTTAGGGTTACAGTTAGTGTTAAAGTTAGGGTTAGGGTTAGTGTTAGTGTTTGGGTTTAGTTTATATTTAGGTTAAGGTTTAGTAGTAGGGTTAGGGAGAGGGTTAGTCTTAAGTTTAGGGTTAGGATTATGTGAGTGTTAGGGTTAGGGTTAGGGTCAGGGTTAGGGTTAGTGTTAGGGTTAGGGTTAGGTATAGGGACAGGGTTAAGTTTAGGGATAGGTTAGAGTATGTGTTAGGGTTAGGGTTAGGCTTACCTTTAGGATTATATATAGGGTTAGGGTTAGGGTTAGGGTTTGTGTTAGGATTAGGGTTAGTTTTCAAGTTAGGGTTAGGGTTAGGGTAAGGTTTAGGGTTAGGGTGTTAGTGTTAGGGTTACGGTTGGGGTTAAGTTTATTTTTAGGGTTAAGGTGAGAGTTAGGATTAGTGTTAGGGTGAGGTATAGGGTTAGGGTTAGTGTTAAGGTTAGTGTTAGGGCTTGTGTTAGCGTTAAAGTTTGGATTAGGGTTAGGGTTAAAGTTATGATTAGGATTACGGTTAGGGTTAGTGTTAGGTTTAGTGTTAGGGTTTGTGTTAGGGTTAAAGTTTGGGTTATGATTAGGGTTACAGTTAAGATTAGGATTATATTTAGGGTTATTGTTATTGTTAAGGTAAGGCTTAGAATTAGAGTTAGTGTTAGGTCTAGGGTTAGTTTTTGTGATAGTGTTAGGTTAGGGTTAGGGTTCAGGTTAGGGTTAGGGTGAGTTTTCGAGTTAGGGTTAGGTTTAGGGTTAGTGTTAAGGTTAGTGTTAGGGTTTGGCATAGGGTTTGTGTTAGGTTTAGGGTTTGGGTTAGCATTACGGTTATGTTTAGGTTAGGGTTAGGGTTAGTGTTAGTGTTATGGTTCCAGTTAGGGTTAGGTTTAGGGTTAGTGGTAGGTTTAGGGTTAGGATTAGGGTTAGTTTTAGTGTTAGAGTGGTTTTGGGGGTGAGGATTAGTGTTAGGTTTAGGGTTAAAGTTAGTGTTAGGGTCAGTGTGAGGGTTAGGGTTACTGTTTGGTTTAGGGTTGTGTTAGGATTAGCTTTATGGTTAGGGTTAGGGTTAAGGTTATGGTTAGGGTTACTGTTAGGATTAGGGTTAGGTTAAGGGTTGTGGTTTGGTTTAATGTTAGGTTTAAGGTTAATGTTAAAGTTAGCATTAGTGTTTGTGTTAGGGGTTATAGTTAGGTTTAGGGTTAGTGTTAGGTTTAGGGTTAGGGTTAAATTTAGGTTTAGGGTTAGAATTATGTTATTGTTAGTGTTAGTGTAAGGTTTAGAGTTAGGATTAGTGTTAGGGTTATGGTTATGGTTAGGGTTATGGACAGGGTTAGGTTTAGGTTTAGGTTAGGGTTTGTGTTATGTATGTTTAGGGTTAGGGTTAGGTTTAGCATTAGGGTTATGGTTATGGTTAGGGTTAGGGTTAATGTTGTCTTAGGGTTAGTGTTAGTGTTAATGTTAGGGTTAGGTTTATTGTTATGGAAAAGGTTAGGTTTTGTGTAGGGTTAGGGTTAGGGTTAAGTTTAGGGTTTCGATTAGGATTACTGTTAGGTTAGGAATAGGGTTACGGTTAGTGTTAGGGATAAAGTTAGGGTTAGGAGTAGTGTAAAATTCATGGTTAGTATTAGGGTTAGAGTTGATTATAGGGCTAGGGTTAGGGTTTTGGTTACTTTTAGGGTTACAGTTAGGTTTATGGTTAATGTTATGGTTAGCGTTAGGATTAGGTATAGGGTTATTGTTATTGTTAGAATTAGTGTTAGGTTTAGGGTTAGTGTTAGCATTAGGGTTAGGGTTAGGGTTAGATTCAGAGTTTTTCTTATGGTTAGGTTTAGGTTTAAGGTTAGGGTTAGGTTTAAGGTTAGGGTTAGGTTTAAGGTTAGGGTTAGGGTTAGGGTTAGGATTAGGGTTAGTGTAAGTGTTCAGGTTCGGGTTCGGATTCGGGTTAGGGTAAGCTTTAGGGTTGGTGTTAGTTTAGGGTTAGCATTAGGATTAGTTTTATTGATAGGGTTAGGTTTACGCTTTGCGTTAGGGTTAGTGTTAGGGTTATTCTTAGGTTTGGGTTAGTGTTAGGTTTAGTGTTATTGTTTGTTTTAGGCTTTGGGTTAGGGTTAGGATTACAATAAGTTTAGGGTTACGGTTAGGTTTAGGATTAGTGTTAGGGTTAGCGTTAAGGTTAGTGGTAGTGATAAAGTTAGGTTTAGGGTTGGGGTTCAGGATAGGGTTAGGGTTAGTTGTAGAGTTAGCATTACGGTTGGGTTTAGGGTTAGTGTTAGGATTACTGTTAGGGTTAGGGGTAGTGATAAAGTTAGGTTTAGCATTAGGGTTCAGGATAGGGTTAGGGTTAGTTATAGAGTTCGAATTAGGGTTGGGTTTAGGGTTAGTGTTAGGGTTAGTGTTAGGGTTAGGGCTAGGATTTGTGTTAGGTTTAGGGTGAAGCTTTTCATTAGGGTCACAGTTAAGATTAGCATATGATTTCGGGTTACACGTAGGGTTACGTATAGGGTTAGGATTAGTGTTGGGTTTAGTGTTAGGTTTAGGGTTAGGGTTAGTTACAGGGTTAAAGTTTGGGTTAGAATTAGTTTAAGGTTAGATTAAGTGTTAATGATAGGGTTAGGGTTAGGTAAGGGTTACGGTTAAAGTTAGGTTAGGGTTAGGGTTTGGTTAGGATTTGTGTTAGGGTTAGCATTAGTGTTAGAGTAAATGTTAGGGTTATGGTAACATTTATGGTGAGGATTAGGGTTAGTGTTTGTGAAAGGATTAGGGTTAGTGATATGATTAGGGTTAGCGTTAATGTTAGGGTTAGGGTTAGGTTAAATTTAGGGTTATTATAAGGTTTAGGGTTAGTGTTAGTTTTAGAGTTAGGGATAGGTTTAGGGTTAGTTTTAGTGTTAGGGCTGGGGTTAGTGTTAGGGTTAGTGTTATGTCTAGGGATATGGTTAGGTTTAGGGTTCATGTTAGGTTTATAGTTAGGGTTATGGTTAGGGTTAGTTTTAGGGTTAAGTTTACAGAAATAGTTAGGTTTATTTGTCGCGACCCCTTGCCCGCAAGGAAGACGCAACTCAGGAATCTTCTTTCAGCAGTTTATTCGAGCCCTTGATATTTCTTCTTCCTCCTCTCAGATGCCCCTCCCAGCCTTAATAAAGCATCTCAAGCCCCAATGCAAAGCTGCCACGTGGAGCTTTCTCATAGGGTGGTGAAAAATCATGTGCCAACTCTCCCAAATAAGGAGTTGTTTGTCACAGACCACAGCGGAGCCAGCGCCATCTTGTAATGGTGACCATAGTCTGCCGAAACGGCAGAAGCGGCTCACCACATTTATTGTTAGTTTAAGGTTTAGGGTTAGGGTTAGTGTTAGGATTAGAGTTAGGGTTCATATTAGTGTTAGGTTTAGGGTTAGTGTTAGGGTTAGGGCTAGGTTTAGGGTTAGCTTTAGTGTTAGTGTTAGGGTTAGGGAGAGTGTTAGGTTTAGGGATAGGTTTAGGGTTAGGGCTTGGTTTAGAGGTAGGTTTAGTGTTACTGTTAGGGTTAGGGTTAGGGTTAGGGTTTGTTTTAGAGGTAAGCTTATATTTAGGTTTAGTTTTAGTTTTAGGGTTATCTTTAAGGTTAAGGTTACAATTAGGGTAATGATATTTTTAGGGTTAGGTTCAGGTCAGGTTTAGCATGATGGATAGGTTAGGTTTAGGTTTAGTTGTAGGGTCGGGCTGAGCATTAGCATTGGGGTTAGGCTTATGGTTAGGTTAACAGATAAGGTTAGAGCTAGGGTTAGGCTCAGGTTATGGTTAGAGTGAGGGCTAGGGCTAGGTTTAGGTTTAGTGCAAGGATTAAGTTAGGGTTAGGTTTAGAGTAAGGTTTAGGGCTAGGATTAGGGTTCGAGTTAGGGTTAAAGCTAGGATAGGGTCTTCGATTAGGGCTAGGTTTTGGGTTATGTTAGGGTTCTTCTTAGGGATATGGCTAATGTAAGAACTAAGGTTATGTTTAGGGCAAGTTTTAGGATTACATTTAGGACTTAGTCTAGTTTTAGGATTATGTTTAGGTTTAGGGTGATGTTTTTAACTAGGGTTAGTGTTAGGGTCAGAGTCAGAATCATGATTCATTTTATGTTTAGGGATAGGACTCAAATTAGGGGTAGGCTTATGGCTATATGTAGGGTTAGCATTTGCTTTAGGTTAAGGGTAAGGGTTAATCCTATGGCTCAGTTTTGTTTTAGGACTAAAGCTAAAGTTAAGGGTAGTTTTATGATTAGCGTTAGTGTTATTGCTACTGATAGGTTGAGTTTAGGCTTAGGAGTAGATTTAAAGTTATGGTTAATTCTAGGGTTAGAGCTACGGCTAGTGCTAGAGCTAAGATTAGGGATAGTGTTTGGGTTATGGTAAAGGATAGGGTTAAAACTAAGAATAGGGCTATGGCAAGAGTTAGAGTTAGTCTTAGGGCTAGAGTTTGGGATAGGGTTAAAGGCAAAATTAGGGCTAGGAATATGTCTAGGATTAGTTTTAGGCTTAGGCCTAAGATTAGGGCTATTTTATGGTTAGGTTTAGGGATAGGTTTAGGGGAAGGGCTGCCTGTTTGATTTCCACCTCCATTTCCATTTACCCATAGGTGTCAAAATTAAGTGAAACCTTAAAATACAAAGTGTTCATAATAGTGAACCATTGAATTGAGAAGAACATAACTTGGAGCATACTAAGGATAGATAAAGGATGACTCCTGCCCAGTATCAAAGAAATTCGAACAAAACTAACTCTCACCCTAACATTACCTTGAACCCTAGCCCAAGCCATAACCATAACCTAACATAAGCCCTAACCTGATTAGAGAAACCTTGATCATAGAATTCCCTCCCTTAGGGAGCCTTGTGGGGCAAGCTAAGTGATGAATCCTATGCAACAACAAACAAATCTGACCAAATAATTATGGGAGGTATTTCAGTACATGCATATTTTCCTGTTTTTTACTAAATGGCTCTCAGATTAAGTTGTTTTTGCATGCTTAAGCATAGGCCTACTTTTACAAGGAACATACCAGAGTCCCGACAGAGAACTGATGGAGTGTGTGAAGTTTAAAGCAGCTAGCACAAACCCTGTCTGATTTTCAACTCCATTAACTTTCCCGTATAGGTCAAAATGATGTGAAATCTTAAAATATAAAATGTTGCTGAAAGTGAACCAGTGAACAGAGAAGGCGTAAACCTGGGGAACAGAGTAAATCTAGCTATAAGATAAATCCTGCCAAGTATCAAAGAATTTTTAATAAAACTTACTCTAATTCTAACACTAGCTCTAACCCTAGCTCTTCCCCTAACCCTAACTTTGTTATGAAACCTTTGACCATAGCATTTCCAAACATGGGCAGCCTAATGGGGAAAGCTAAGGGATGAATGCTGCACAGTATCAAAGAAATCTGTTCAAAAATTTGATTGAGCATATCAGTAAATGCATATATATTTGTTATCTCCTAAAAGACTCTTGGATAAAGTTGTTTTTACATGATTCAGCATAGGCCTACTGTCACAAGAACAAACCAGAGATTGCTCACAGAGAATTGATGGAGTGTGAACTTTCAAGCAGCTAACACCAATGCTGTTTGATTTCCAGCTCCATTTCCTTTTACCTGTATATGACAAAGTGAACTGAAACTTTAAAATACAAACTGTTCCTCACAGTGAACCATTTAATCTTTGAGGCCCAAACATGTGTAATATAGTAAGGACAGGAGAAAAATGAATCCTTCCCAGTATCAAAGAAATTTAAACAAAACTAACTCTAATCCTAATACTAGCTCTAACACTAGCCCTAACACTATCCTTAACACAAATCCTAACCTGTTTGAAAAACTGTTGATTCTAGAATTCCCAAACGTGGGGAGGCTACTGGGCTAAGCTATCAGATGAATCCTATGCAGTATCAAAAAATATGACCAAATAATTGAGGTGGTATTTCAGTTCATGCATATTTCTCTGTTATCTGCTAAAGGGCTCTTGGATAAAGTTGTTTTTGCCATCTTCATCTTAAGGCTACTTTCTTAAGGAACAAACCAGAGAGTTCCCACAGAGAACTGATTCAGTGTTTGAAGTGTCAAGCACCTAGCACCATCCTGGTTTGATATCAACCTCCATTTTCATTTACTTATATAGGGTAATATGAATTGAAATCTGAAAATACAGAGTGTTCCCTCTTAGTGAACTATTGAAATGAGAAGGCCCAAACCTGAGGAGCATAATAAGGCTAGGTAAAAGATGACTCATTCCAAGTATCAAAGAAATTTGTACAAAACTTACTCTCACCCTAACACTACATCTAACCCTAGCCCTAACCTCCAAACTAACACTAACACTAACATGATTGGAAAACCATTGATCCTAGAAGTCCCACATTTGGAGAGCTTCGTGGGGCAAGCTAAATATTGAATCTTACTCAGTATCAAACAAATCTGACAAAATAATTATGGGAGGAATTTCAGTGCATGCATATTCCCGGCTTTCTCCTAAAGGGCTCTCGGACAAAGTTGTTTTTGCATGCTTCAGCTTAGGCCTACACTCACAAGGAACATACCAGAGTGCCCCAAAAAGAATTAATGGAGTGTGTGCAGTTTCAAGCAGCTAACATAAACCCTGTTTAATTTCTAGGTCCATTTACATGTACTTATATAGGTCAAAATGAAGTAAAATGAAAATATTAACTGTTCCGGAAACCAAAACATTAAACCAAAATGCCTAAAACTGGGAAACAGATTAAAGTTAGTTAAAGATGAATCCTGGATTGTATCAAAGAAATTTGAATAAATTAACTCTAACCCTAACACTACCTCTAAACTGAGCCCTAATCCTATCCCTAAACATTAACATAGCCTTATCCCTAACCCTAACATTAACCCTAATTTTACGTGTAACCATTGCCCAAAACCTAGCTCTAACTCTATTCATTACCATAACTCTAACCATAAGCCTAATGTCAAATGTAGCCCTAACCCTAACATTTACCCTAGACATGCTCTAACCCTAATCATCACCCTAGCCCTAAATCTATCTCCATCCATAACACTTACCCTAAACCTAACCTTAACACTAGGCCTAACCATAACCCTAATTTTCACCCTAACACTAGCCCTAATCCTAACCATAAACATAGCCCTAACTCTAGCTGTAATCCTCTTTTCCCCTAAACTGAAGCATAACCAAAATGCTAACAATAGGACTAAACCAAACTCTATTGTTTTTCCTAAGGCTACTCAAAAACCTAAACCTAACCTAAACTCTAAACCTAACCATATCTATTACGGTAAATCTAATGCTAATTTGAGCCTTAACAATAAACCTTAACCAAAACCAATCCCTAATCCTGACCCTGACCATAATTATACACCTAGCTCTAAACCTGACCTTTGCCCTAAACTTAACCCTTACAGTAGACCTATTCATAACCAAAAATTATAACTACCCTTAACTGTAATGCTAGACCTGACATTAGCCCTAGCCTTAATCCTAGACCTAGCCCTAACACAAACCCTCATCCGAGGCATAAACCTAGCCTTAATCCTAACCCTCACCCTAACCCTAACCCACGACCAAATCCTAACCATAATCCTAGCCCTAAACTGAACTCTAACTGTATCCATTACCCTAAACATAACCCTTATCCTAATGCTAACCCTAAGACTAACCCTAACCCTATCACTATCTCCAAAACTATCAATTACCCTAAACTTTACCTAAACCTTAAAACTAACCCTTTCTTTACCCTAACCATAACCCTAGCTCTAATTTGAACTGTAACCCTAAATTCAAACCAAAACCAAGCCCTAAAACTGACCCTGGCCCTAATAATTCACCTAGCTCTAAACCTGACTCTTATCCTATACCTAACCCTTACAATAGACCTAGCCATAAACATTTCCCTAAAATTATCCTTAACTGTAACCCTAGACCTGACATTAGCTAGCCATAATTCTAGCCCTAACCCTAACACAAACCCTATCCCTTATTCTAGCCCTAAACATAGCCTTGATTACAATCCTAACCCAAACTCTAGGCCTAACCCTGACACTAACCTTAGCCTTAATCTTAGCCCTAATTCATTCCTATTTCTAATACTAGTCTTAAGACTAACTCCAACTCTCACATTAGACCTTTCTCTCGTTCTAACCCTAACCCTAGCCCTAAACCTTGCCCTATCCTTTGTCCTATCACTAACCTTAGACAAAACCTAACTCTAAATCTAGCCCTAACCTGAAGACTAAGCCAAACCTAACACTAGCCCAAACCATAACACTAATCCTAAAACTAGCCCTAACCCTAGCCCTAGCCCTAAAACAAAACCTAGCTATAACTATAACTATAACCCTAACCCTTAAACTAAATCAATCCCTAATCTTAAACCTAGCCCTAATCCTAGCCCTAATATTAGTTGTAATCCGAACCCTTAAGCTATACCTGAACCTGACACTGATCATAACACTACTAGCTCTAAATATCACCTTAACCCTAAAACTAACCCTAACACTAACTCTAGCCCTAAAACCCTAAAAATAGCCCTAAACATCACCCTAGTACTTACATTAGCCCTAACCCTAACCCTATCCCTAACTTAAACCCAAACTTAGCCCTAATCCTAGCTTTAACCCTAGCCCTATTTGTACCCATAAACCTAGCCCTAAAACGATCTCTAACTCTATCCATTACCATAACCAAAACCATAAGCCTATTGCTAACCCTAGGCATGAATCCTAATCTTAACCCAATCTATTACCCTGAACCTAACCTGAACTTATACCTAAACCTATCATTACTCGAACCCTAACACTAACACTAATTCAAGCCCTAACTTTAAACCTTAACCTCTCCCAAACCCTAATCCTGACCTTGACTCTAATAAAATCCCTAGCTCTAAAATTGAACATAACCCTACACCTAACCCTTATCCTACACATAGCCATAATCCATAATAAAACTATCTTTAACCATAATTCTGGACCTGAAATTAGCCCTAGACCTAATCCTAGTCCTAAACCTAAAACAAACCCTAGCCCTCATCCTAGCCCTAAACCTAGCTTTAATCATAACCCTAACACTCACCCTAACCCTAACCCAAATTGTAACCCTCACCTTACCTCTATACCTAGCTATAATGGTATTTCTTACCCTAAATTTAAACGTAACACTAACCCTAAATTTAGGTGTAAGCCAAACAATAAACCTAGCCCTAATCCTAGCAGTAACTTAGCCCTATCTTTAACCCTAACACTAACCCTAGCTGAAAGACTCTAATCTCGGCCTCTACCTATCCCTAGTTCTAACCCTATCCCTTACCATAACCCTATCCCTATCCCTAACCCTTGCCCTATACTTAATCTCAGCCCTAATCCTAGATCTAACCCTAACTCCAAATCTAAACCTAACCCTAAGCTTAAGCTTAACACTTACACTATACCTAAACCAACCCTAGGACTAAACCAAAACCAAGCAATAGCCCTAACCCTAAACATTAACTTAATCCAAACCCTAACACTAAACCTAGACCTATCCCTAGCCCTAATTCGAGTTCTAACACTAACTTTAAAACTAACACTGACCCTGACTCATATTCTAACACTTAACCTAGTTCTAAAAATTGTCCTCACCTTAAACTGAATGCTAAGTATAACCCTAACAGTAATTCGAGTCCTATCCTAACCCTAAAGCAAACCCTGACCTGACTCTTATCCTAACACAAACCCTAGCTATAAATATCACCCTAAACTTAACCCTAACTCTAACATTAAACCTAACCCTAACATTAAACCTAACCATAACACTAAAACTAACCTAAATTTAACCATAGTACATACATTAGCCGTGGCCCTAATCATATCCCTAACCCTAACACAAACACTAGCCCTAATCCAAGCCCTAAACCTAGATTTAACCCTAACTCTACCCCTAACCATAGCCCTAAACCTAGCTCTAAAATCAACCCCTTACCATAAGCAAACCCCTAAACCTAAGGGTAAACCTAGACCTATCCCTAATCCTTAGGCTAACTAAAACCATAACTCTATTAATAGCCCCAACCCTAGCTCTCACTCTAGCTCTAACCCTAAACCAAACTCTAACCCTAACCCCGACCCTTATACTGACCCTACCTGTAATCCTAGGTCTAACTCTAACCCAAAACCTATGGTAATCCTATCCCTAGACGTAACCCTGAAGCTGAATTTCAGCCTAGCTTTAACCATAGCTCAAAACCTAACCCTTATGCTAAACATAACCCTAAAACTAACCCTAGTTCTAACCCTCAACCTAACCATAACTCAAGACCTAATCCTAACCATAACCCTACCCATAAATTTAACTCTAACTGTATCCATTACCCTAAACATTACCCTTACACTAATGTAACCCTAGGCCTAACCCTAATCCTATCACTATCCCCCAAACTGTCAATTACCCTAAACCTAACCTGAACCCTAAACTTAACCTTATCATTACCCTAATGCTAATCTTAATTCTAATTTGAGCCTTAAGCCTAAACTCAAACCTAAAACAAAGCCCCACAATGACATTGACATTAATAATTCCCCTACCTCTAAACCTGACTATTACCCTATACCTAACCCTTACACTAGACATAAACCTAACCCTAAAACTGTCCCTAACCATAACCCTAGACCTGCCTTTAGCTCTAGCCATAATCCTAGCCCTAACCCTATCACAAACCCTAGTCCTTATCCTTGCCCTACACATAAACTTAATTATAACCCTAACCCTAACCCTAGGCCTAAACCTAACACTAATCATAGCCCTAATCTTAGCCCTAATTTAGCCCTATCCCTAAGCCTCACCCTAAACCTAACCCAAAGACTAACTCTAACTCTCACCCTAGCCCTAACTCTAGTTCTAACCCTTTATTTTACTGGAAGCCTAATCCTAGCCTGAACCATAGGTCTAACCCTAGCCCTATTCATATCCCTGGCCCTAACCATAGATCTAATCCTAACTCTAAATCTAAACCTAAAAATAAGCCTAAGCCTAAACCGAACCCTAGCCCTAACCCTAAGGCTAATCCTAAACTAGCCCTATACCTAGCCCTAGCTCTAAAATTAACCAAGCCATAGACCTAACCCTAATCCTTAATATAAACCAAACCCTAATCCTACACCTAGTCCTAACCCTAGCAATAATTTGAGTATGAAGCCAAACCCTAAAACTAACCCTCACCCTGACTCTGACCTTAACACTAAACCTAGGTCTAAATATCACCCTAACCCTAGACCTAAACCTAACACTACACCTAGTCCTAACCCCTAACACTAAAATTAGCCCTAATCATAACCCTAGTATTTACATTAGCCATAACCCTAGCCATAACTTAACCAAAACCCTAGCCCTATTCCAAGTCCTAACCCTAGCTTTAACCCTAAACCTAGTGATAGGATTAGAGTTAGGTTTAGGGTTAAAGCTAGGGTTAGGACTTGGAATAGGGCTGGGTTTTGGTTAAGTTATGGCTAGGGTTAGGGTTATGGCTAATGTAAATACTAGGGTTATCATTCTTGCCATAATCCTAAAACAAACCCTAGCCCTCATTCAAGCCCTAAACCTAGCCTTGTTACTAAATCAAACCTTAACCCTAGCTCTAACAGAAATTCTAACCTTTAACCTAGCCCTAAAACTAGAAGTAACACCATCCCTTCCCCTAAACCTAACCCTATCCCTAAATCTAAACCTAAGCGTAAACTAGGGCTAACACTAATACAAACACTAGACTTAATCCTAGCCCTAATTTAGCCCTAAAACTAACCTAACCCTAGCCCTAAGGCTAACTCTAACTCTCGCCCTAGCCCTATTTCTAGATCTAACCCTATCCCTTACCATAATCCAATCACTTGCATTTACATTAGCCCTAAGCCTATCTCTAGCCCTAATCCTATATCTAACCCTAACCCTAAATCTAACCCTAACCCTAAGATAAACCTCTCACTAACACAAGTTGTAACACTAATTTGAATCCTAAATGTAGCCCTACCCTAGCCCTAGCCTTACAAAACAACCGAGCCATAGCCCTATCCATAACCTTTAACATAACCCAAACCCTAAGCCTACACCTAGCCCTAAACCTAGCTCTAATTCTAGTCCTTTCCCTAACCCTAAAACAAGTCCTGACTCTGACTCTGACCCTAACACTAACCCTAGCTCTAAACATCACTCAAAACTTAAACTTAAACCTAACCCTAGACCTAGCCCTAACCCTAAACCTAAAACTAGGTATAATCTTAACTCTAGTTCTAACATTGGCTCTAGCCCTAAACCTAGCCCTAAACTAACCCAAAACATATCCCTAATCAGAGCCTTAAAACTACCTTTAAACCTAACCATAACCCTAATTATAGCCATAACCCTTAACATAAACCTAACCCTAACCCTAACCCCTGACATAACCCAAAACCTAACCCTAACCCTAGCCTTAATCCTAACTATAAACCTAACCTAACCCGAGCTGTAACCCTATCAATTACCCTAATCCTAATCCTAAAAATAATGCTAACCCTAGGATAACCCTAAACCTATTCCTAACCCTAAATTTATACATTATCCTAAACTAACCTGAACCTTAACATAAACATATCCATAAATCTAATCCTAACCCTAATAATCTTAACCCTAAAACTATCTCTAACCCTAGACCAGACATTAGCCCTAACCCTAATGAAGCCCTAAATCTGAAACAAACTGTAGTCCTAATCCTAGCCCTAATCTTAGCCTTAGTCCTAAACCTAACCCTAACCATAGACCTAAACCAAATTTTAACCCTCACCCTAGTTCTAAGGCTAGCTATAACATCATACCTAACCATAACCATAATCATATCCCTAGCCATGAACCTGGGCTCAGCCTTAATACTAACCATAGCTCTAATCCTAGCTCTAATTAAGCCCTAATTCTAATCCTAAATCTAAACCTAACACTAAGACTCTTGCCCTAGTCCTATCCCTATTTCTAACCCTATCCCTTATGATAACTCAATCCCTAGTCCTAACCCTAGCCCTAACCTACACTGTAGCCCTAAACCTAGATCTTACCCTAACTCTAAATCTAACCCTAACCCTAAGCCTAAACCACAACCTAACACTAGCTCTAACCCTAATGCTAATTGGAAAACTAGCCCTAACCCTAGCCCTAGCTCTCAAGCAAAACCAAGCCATTTCACTGACCCTAAATTTTAACCTAAACCAAAAACTAACCCTACACCTAGCCCTAACCCTAGCCCTAATTCGAGTCCTAACCCTAACCTTAGAAATAATTCTAAACCTGACTGTGACCTTAACACTAACCCTAGCTCTACACATCACCCTATCCCTAAACCTAATCCTAACACTAGACCTCGCCCTGAACCTAATTCTAAAATTACCCCTAATCATAATGCCAGTGCTTAAATTAGCCATAGCCCTAAACCTAACACAAAACCTAGCCATAAACCAAGGCCTAAACCTAGACTTAAATCTAACCCTCATCCTGGCCCTATCCCTAACCCTATCCCTAGTCCTAATCCTAGCTCTAAGCCTATTTCTTACACATAGTCAAACCCTCACCCTATTGCTACCCTAGTACTAACCCTAATTCTATGCCTATCCCAGAACCTAACTCTATTACTAGTCCTAACCCTAACCCTCATTCTAGCTCTAAACTTAACCCAAACCCTAACTCTAACCCTGACACTTATTCTGACCCTAACATTAAACCTAGGTTTAAACCTGACCCTAACCCTTATCCAAAACCTAATACTAGCCCTACCACTAACCCTAAACCCAAACCTAACAATAAAACTAGCCCTAGACCTAAACTTAATCCTCAATATAGCCATAACCCTAGCTTTAGCCCTAACAATAACCCTTAACTTAAAACAAACACTAACTCGACCCCTAGACCTAAACCAAGTCCTCATTCTGGACCTAACCCTAAACTTAATCCTAACCTGAAACCTGACAGTTTACCTAACAAAAACCCTAGCTCTAAACCTTATCCTAACCCAAAAATTAACCCTAACACTAGACGAACTCTAAATCTAGCCATAACCATAACTCTAGCTCTTACATTACCCATATACCTAATACTAGCCCTAAACCACAGGCAAAACCTAGCCCTAGTTACAGCCCTAAACCTAACCCTAAGCATAATTCTAACCCTAAACCTAGCCCTAACCCTAACCCTAACCCTTGTTCTAGCACTAACCCTAGCTCAAACCCAAAACCTTACCCTAAATTAACACTAGCCCAACCCCTAAACCTCACCCTAACTCTTAACCTAATCCTAACTGTACCCATAGCCCAAACCCTAGCTTTAATTTTATACATTATACTAACCATATCCCTAAAACTAATGCTAAACCTAGCCCTAAGCAACCCTAAACATACCCTAGCCCAGACTGTAACCCTAATCCTCGCCCTAGCCCTAAACCTAGCTCAATCCCTAACCCTTACCCCTAACCTATCCCTAACACTAACCCAAGGCCTAACCCTAAACCTAACCCCAGCCCTAATCCTAACCTTAACCCTATCTCTAACCCTAGCTTGAACCCTACCCATTACTCTAACCCTAAACTTAACCCTAATGATAACACTAGACCTAAAGCTAAACCTAGCCTAACTCTAAACATAAATCTATCCCTAGAACTAACAGAGAACCAACCCTAACACTAAACGTAAACTAGCTCAAATGCTAACCCTAATCCTAAACCTAAACCTAACACTGACCTCAACCTAACCCTATTTTTAACCTGACATCTAAACCTATTACCCGAAACATAATGATAACCCTAGCCCTAACCATTACACTAACCATGACCATAACCCTAGACCAAACCCTAAATTAATCTTAGCCATAGCAAAAATTCTAGCTCAAACTCTAAACCGTAACCTAAACCTAATCCTAAGTGGAACACTCGCCCTAACTCTGACCTTAACCCTAACTCTAGCCCTAATCCTAACCATTATCCTAGCCCTAACCCTAGGTCTCACCCTGTAAATTACCGTAACAATAACCATAACCCTAATGCTAACCCTAGGCCTAACCCTAAACCTATCACACACCCTAACCATAACCTTTACTTTAAGCCTAACCTAACCCTAAACCTAACACTATCCATTGCCCTAACACTAATTCTAACTGTAATGCTAATTTGATTCTTATTTCTAAACCTTAACCTAACCCAAACCCAAAGCCTGACCCTGACCCTAATAATACCTCATCCCTTAATCTGACCCTTTCCCTAAATGTAACATTTAAATCTAACCTAGCCATAAACCTAACCCTAAAAGTATCATTAACTATAAACCTAGACCTGACATTAGACCTATTTCTTGAACTAAACTTAAAGCAAAACCTAGCCATAATCCTAGCCTAAAATCTAGCCTTAACCCTAAACCTAACCAAAACACTAGCCCTAAACCTAAAGCTAATGATAAAACTAGCCCTAACCCTAACCATAGCACTAAAATGAAACCAAGCAACAGGCCTAACACTAACCTTAACTTAAACCAAATCCTAGCACTACACCTAGATCTAACCCTAGCCCTAATTCAAGCCCTAATCATAACCTTAAAAATAACGCTGAACTTGACTTGATTCGTAACACTCATCCTAGCTCTAAACACCACCCTAACCCTAAATCTACTGTAATCCTATTCCTAGACTTAACCCTAAACCTAGCCCTAAACCTAGCTCAAAACCTAAACTTTATGCTAAACATAACCCTAAACCTAAAACTAACCCTAGTTCTAACACTAACTCTAACCCTATCTCAAGGCATATTCATAACCATAACTCTAGTTCTAACCTTATCAATTACCCTATCCATAACCCTTACCCTAATTCTAACCCTAAGCTTAACCCTAGCCCTATCACTAATGATAACTGTATTAATTACCCTAAACCAAACCTGAACCTTAAAACACACCCTAACTATACCCTAACCCTAACCATAATGCTAATTTGAGCCATAAACCTAAATCCTCATGTAAGCCAAATCCTAATCCTAATAATTCCCCGAGCTCTAAACCTCACCCTTACCCTAAACTTAACCCTTACACTAGACGTAGCCAGAAGCCTAACCCTAAAACTATCTTTACCCATAACCCCAGACCTGATATTAGCCCTAGAACTAATCCTAGCCCTGACTCTAAAGCAAACACTATACCTCATCCTAGCCCTAAACCTAGACTTAATCATAACCTTAACTCCAACCCTAGCCCTAAACCTAACTTTAACCCTCACCCTACATCTAAACCTAGCTATAACACCATTCTTTACCATAAACTTAAACCTAACCCTATCACTATCGCTAGGCGTAAGCTAAACACTAACCCTAGCCCAATCCTAGCCCTAATTTAACCCTATCCCAAACCCTAACACTAATTTTAGCCCTATCACTAACTCTAACTCTCACACTAGCCCTATCCCTAGTTCTAACTGTATCCCTTATCATAACTCTAACCCTGGACCTAACCCTTTCACTATCCTTAATCCTAGCCTAGTCCTAGATCTAAACCTAACTATAAATGTACCCCTAACCCTAACTTTAAGCCCAACACTAACACTAGCCCTAACCCTAATACTAATTGTAAAACTAGCCCTAACCCTAACTCTAGGACTAAAACAAAACTGAGCAATAGACCTAACCCTAAAAATTAACTTAAACAAAACCATAAACTACTACAAGAACTAATCCTAGCCCTAATGGAGTCCTAACCCTAACCTTAAAACTAACCCTGACCCTGATTCATATCCTAACACACACTCTAGCTCTAAACATGACGCTAACTTTAAACAGAACCCTAACAGTAAACCTAGCCTTAATTCGAGTTCTAACTCAAACCCAAAAACTAATCCTGACCCTGACTCTTATCCTGAAAGTAACTCTAGCTCTAAATATCACCCTAACCTTAAATCTAACACTAACAGTAGAACTACCCCTAACCCTACCTAACCCTAAAGCGAATCCTAATTGTAACCCTGGTTCTACATTACCTGTTGCCTTTACCCAAGCCCTAATGCTAACACAAAAACTAGCCCTAATGCAGCTCTACACCTAGCTTTAACCCTAACCCTAACCCTACCCCAAACACCAGCTCTAACACTATCCCTAGCCCTAAGCAAAAGCCTAACACTAATGGTAACCCTAGACCTATCCCTAATCCTCAGGCTAATCAAACTCTCACCATATTAATAGTCCTAACTCTAGCCCTCATTCTAGCTCTAACCCTATCCCATACCTTAACCCTAACCCAGACCCTAATTCTGACCATAACACTAACTTTGGTCTAAACCTGACCCTAACACTAGACCAAACTGTAACACTTGCCCTATCAGTAACCTTATACCTAAACCATACCCTATCACTAGCCCTAGACCTAAACCTAATCCTAAATCTCGCCTTAACTGTAGCTCTACACCTAAACAAAATCTTAGCCTTAGACCTAAGAATAATACTTAATGCAAAGCCTACCCCTACCCCTAGACATAAACCTACTCCCAATTCTGGCTTTAACCTTAATTCTAACTCTAACCTGAACACTGACACTGCCTTTAACTCTAAACCTAACTCTAAACCAGACCCTAACCGAAAACCTAAACCTAACACTAGGCATAGCCATAACCCTGACCCTACAACTAGCCCTAATCATAATCCTAGCTCTTACATTACATATAGCCCTAACTTTATGCCTTAATCTAACACAAAACCTAGAGCAAATTCTTGGCCTAAATCTAGCCCAAAGCGTAACCCCAACCCTAACCCTCGCCCTAACCCTAACCTTAAACCTAACCCTAGCCTTAGTCTTAAAACTTACTCAAAGCCTAATCCTTACCATAAATATAATCCTAGACCTATACCTTACACTAAACCCTAACCCTAAACTTAACCCTATCCCTAAACCTAGCTCTAAACCACACCTTATTCAACCCTACACCTAACTGTATTGATAACCCTAGCCTTAACCCTAACCGTAACCCTAACCCTAACAAGAAAACTTACAATAGATCTAACCCTAAAACTAATACTCGCCATAGCCCAAACCCTAGCTCAAAACCTAACCCGTACCATAAACCTACACATAACCATAGCCTTAAAATTAACCCTAAAACTAAATCTAACCCTAAATCTAAACCTAAACCTACATCTAACCATATCCATTACCCTAACCCTTATCCTAACCTTAATGATAACCCTAGCCCTAACCTTAACCCTAACCCTAACCCTACCATAATCCTGTCCCTAGAACTAAGGCTAAACCTAAGCCTCGACCTAGCCCTATCACTAACACTAGCTAAAACCCTAGTCCTTACCCTAAACATAACCATAGCCCATACCCTAGCTCTAACTCTATCCATTACCCTAACCATAACCTTAAACAAAAGGCTAAACCTAGCCCTAACCATAACCCTAACTCTTACTCTATCCCTAACCCTGATTCTAACCAGAAGACTCAACCTAGTTCTAACACTCAATCCCTGACCCTTACCCTTAATATAACCATAAGAAAATGATAAGACTAACCCTAACAATAACCCTAGCCCTAATCCTAAACTTAAAACTAGACTTAACCTTACCTCTAACCTTACACATTACCCTAACCCTAAACATAAACGTCATGATAACCCTAGCCCTAACTCTAAAACTAACTGTAAACCTAACCCTAGACCAAACCATAAACCTAACCCTTGCCATAGTCCTAACCCTAGCTCAAAATCTAACAATTATGCTAAACTTAACACTAACCCTAGTCATAAACATAAACGTAATCCTAACCTTAACCCGACATCTAAACCTGTCCATTACCTTAACCCTAATGGTAATCCTAATCCTAACCCTAGACCTAATCCTAAACCTAATCCTATACTTAGCACTAACCCTAGCTCAAACCCTAACCCATACCCTAAACCTAACCCTAGCCTTAACCCTAACCCTTACCCTAAATCTAGCCCTAATCCTAAATATAACCCTACCTCTAACCCTAGTTCTAACCCTATCCATTACCCTAATGATAAACATAAACCTAATGCTAACCCTAGGCTTAACCCTAACCCTATCCATTACCCTAAATCTAACCTGAGCCTTAAACCTAACCTGAAGCCTAAACCTAACCTTATTCATTACCCTAACCCTAACTCAAACCTAATGCTAATTTGAGATATAACCCTAAACCTCAACCTAACTGAAATCCAAAACTTGACTCTGACTATTATAATACCCATAGCTCTCAACTTGAACCTCACCCTAAAGCTAACTCTGAAACTAGACGTAGCCATAAATCTTACCCAAAAATTATCCCTAACCATAACCCTAGACCTGATATTAGCCCTAGCCCTAATTCTTGCCATAACCCTAACACAAACACTAGCCTTCATCCTAACCGTAAAACCTAGTCTTGATCTTAACCCGAACCCTAACTCTAGCCCTATACCTAATTTTACCCATCGGCCTAGTTCTGAAACTTGCTATAACCCTATCGCTTCTCCCAAATATAACCCTAACTCTAGAGTTAACCCTTACATTAATCCCAGACCTGATCCTAGCCCTAATTTAGCCCTATTTCTACCACTAGCACTAAGACTAATTCTAACTCTTGCCCTAGCCCTATTCCTAGATCTAACCCTATTCCTTAACATAAATGTAACACTTGCCCTAACCTTAGCCCTAACAGTTCCCCTAGCCGTAACCCTACAACTAACCATAACTTTAAGTCCAACCCTAACCCTAAGCCTAAAACTCACCCTAATACTAGCCCTAAAACTAACACTAATCCTAAAACTATCCCTAATCTAGTTCAAGCCCTAAAACAAAACTGAGCCCTAACCCTAACCCTTAACCTAAACCAAAACCTAACCTTACACCTAGCCCTAACCTTAGCCCTAATTCCAATCCTAACCTAACCCTAAAACTAAACATGAGCCTCACTCTGACCTTACACCAACCTTAGCTCTAACATCACCCTAAAAGTATACCAAAACCTAAAACTAATACTATCCCTAACCATAACCTTAAAAGTAGCCCTAATCATAACTCTAGTTCTTACATTACCCGTAGCCCTAACCTAAACTAAATCATATCCCTAAACAGAGCCCTACACCTCATTTTAATCCTAACCCTAACCATGGCCCTAACTATTATCCTAAACCTAACCCTAACCCTAAAACTGGTCCTTAACCTAAACCTAACCCTAGACTTAATCCTAACTATAATCCTAGCCTTAAATCTAGCTCCAACCCTATCCATTACCCTAAAAATAACCTAACCCTAATGATAACCCTCGCCCTAAACTTAAACCTAATCCTAAACCTAGACCTGACACTAACCCTAACTGTCACCCTAGCCCTAACCATAACTCAAACCCTAACATTTACCCTAAAACTACCCTAACACTAACCCTAGACCTAAACCTAACCCTAACCCTAGCGCTAATCCTAACCATAATCCTAGACCTAAATCTATCCATTACCCTAAACATAAGCCTAACTCAAGCATAGCTCTAAACATAGCTCTAACACCACCCATTACCCTAACCCTAACTATAAACATCATTATAACACTAGCCCTAACCCTAAACCTACTCTAACCCTAACTGTAAACTTAACCCTAGTCCTAACCCTAAACCTACACTAACTCTAACTCTAAACCTAACCCTAGACCTAACCGTAAACCTAACCCTTGACATAGTCCTAATCCTAGCTCAAACCCTAACAGTTATGTTAAACCTAACACTAACCCTAGTCCTAAACCTAAATCTAACCCTATGCATTTAGGCCTAACCCTAAACCTATCGCTAAAACTAACCTTATTCTTACCTAAACCTAAACTAGACACTAAACCTAAAAATATCAATTACTCTAACCCTAAATATAACAGTAAGCCTAATGCTAATTTGAGCCCTAAATCTAAACCAAAACCTAACTCAAACTCTGAGCAAGACACTGACTCGAATAACACACCTAGCTCTAAACTGACCCTTACCCTAAACATAACCCTTAAACTAGAACTTGCCATAAAATTAACCCTAACAGTATCCTTAACTGCAATCCTAGACCTGATATTAGCACTCTACCTAATTCTTGCCTTAAACCTAACAAAACACAAAGCCCTCATCCTAGCCCTAAAACTAACTTTAATCCTAACTCGAACCCTAACCCTAGCCCAAACTCTAATTTCAACCCTCGTCCTAGTTCTGATCCTAGGTATAACCACATCCTTTTCCCTATCCCTTACCCTAACCCTAAAACTATCACTAATACTAACCCTAGCCCTAACCCTAGACCCAATCCTAAAACTAAACATAGCTCTAATCCTAGCCCTAATTTATTGCTAACTGTAACCCTAACTCTAATCCTAGCCCTTAGACTAACCCTAACTCTAGCCCTAGACCTATTTCTAGTACCAACTTTATCTATTGCCTAACCCTAACACTAGCCCTAAACTTAGTCCTAACCCTAGCCATAGTTCTAAACCTAGAACTAACCCTAAATCTGAATCTAAACCTAATTCTAAACGTAAACCTCACCCTAACACTAGCCCTAACTCTAATTCTAATTTGAAAACTAGCCCTAACCATAGCCATAGCCCAGAAATAAAACCGAGCTATAGCGCTAAAACTAACCGTTAACCTAAACCAAATCCTAATGCTACACCTAGTCCTAACCCTATCCCTACAACTAATACTGACCCTGACTCTGACCCTAAAACTAACCCTACCTCTAAATATCAACCTAATCCTAAACCTAACCCAAACACTAGACCTAGCCCTAATACTAACCCTAAAACTATCCTAACCGTAAAGCTAGTTCTAACATTAGCCATAGCCGTAACCCTAACACAAAACCTAGTGCTAATCTGAGCTTCAACCCTAACACTAACCCAAACCCTAGCTCTAAACCTATTCCTTACCCTAAGCCAAACTCTCACCCTAATGCTACCCTAGTTCTAATCCTAATTCTTAGCTTAAACCAAAGCCTAACTATATTACTAGTCCTAACCCTAGCCCTCATTCTATCTCTAACCCTCACCCGAAGCCTCAGCCTAAACCTTACCCTTATTCTGACCCCAAAACTAACCCTAGGTCAAAGCCTGAGCTTAACACTAAACCAAACCCTAACACTAGCCCTACCAGTAAACCTATTCTTAAACCTAACCATAACACTAACACTAGACCTAAACTTAATCCTAAATATAGCCATAACTCTAGACCTAGTTCTAAACAGAAACCTAGCCCTAGCTCTAAAATAATCATTAACCTAATGCAAAGATTAACCCTAGCCCTAGACCTAACCCTAGTTATAATTCTGGCCCTAACCATAAACCCAATGCTAGCCCGAATACTGATGCTTAACCTAACACAAACCCTAGCTCTAAACCTTATCCTAACCCAAAACTTAAACCTAACACTAGACATATCTATAACCCTAACCCAAAAAAACTAGCCATAACCATAACCGTAGCTCTTACATTACACATAGCCCTAACACTAGCCATAAACCTCACACAAAACCTAGCCCTAATACAAGCCCTAAACCTAGAACTAAGCATAACCTTAACCCTAATGCTAGCACAAACCCTAAAACTAATGCTTGTCCTAGCCCTAACCCTAGCTCAAACTCTAACCCTTACTGTAAACAAACCATAGCTCTAACTCTAACCGAAACCCTATCCCTAATCCTAAGTGTAAACATAGCCCAAATCCTAGCTCTAACTTTATCCATTACCTTAAACATAACCCTAACCCTAATGCTAACCCTAGCTCTAACCCTAACCCTAACCCTAACTCTAACTCTAATAGTAGCCCTGATTCTAACCCTAACCCTTGCCCTATCCCTAACCCTAGCTCAAACCCTAACACTTACCCTAAACAGAACCCTAACACTAACCCTAGGAGTAACCCAAACCTTGCTCTAATCCTAACCTTAACCTAAGCCCTAACACTAGTACTAAACCTATTCATTTGGTTAGCCTAAACCAAATGCTAACCCTAGGCATAACCCTAACCCTATCCCTAACATTAATCCTATACCTTACTCTAAACCTAACCTGAACTGTAAAACTAACTCTATCCATTACTCTAACCCCAACCCTAACCCTAATGCTAATTTGATCCCTAACCTTAAACCTTAGCCCAAATGAAACCCTAACCGATACTCTGACCCTAATAATAACCTAGCTCTATATCTGACCCCTACACTAAACCTAACCCTAACACTAGACCTAGCCATAAACCTACCCCTAACACTATCCATAACCATAACCCTAGACCTGACATTATCCCTAGCTTTAATCCTAGCCCTAACACAAATCCTATCCCTCATCCTAGCTCTAAACCTAGACTTAATCTTAACTCGAACCCTCACCCTAGCCCTATCCCTGAATATAACCCTCGCCCTAGCATTGAACCTAGCTATATAACCCTATCCTTTCCCCTAAAACCAACCCTAAACCTAGCCCTAACCATAGGTCTAACCCTAACACTAATCATAGTGCAAATCCTAGCCCTATTTGTACCCTAAACTTAATGCTACCCCTAATTCTAGCCCTAAAACTAACTCTAACTCACACCTTAGCCCTATTTCTATTTATAACACTATTTGTTACCATAACCCTCACAATAGCCCTAACCTGAGCCCTAACCCTAACCCTAGATCTAACCATAATTTTACATCTAACCCTAATCTTAAGCCTAAACCTCATTCTACAACTAGCTCCAACACTATTGCTAATCCTAAAACTAGCACTAATCCAAGCCACAGTCCTAAAACAAAACGGAGCCATTGCTCTAAACCAAACTCTAACCCATAACTAGCCATAACCAGAGCTCTAATTCGAGACCTAGGCCTAAAACTAACCCTCACCCTGACTCATATCCAAACACAAACCCTAGCTCTAAATATCATCCTAACCCTAAAACTAATGCTAACACTAGACCAAGCTGAAATCCTAACCCTAAAACTAACCCTAATCATAACCCTAGTTCTTACATTGGCCTAAGCCAAAGCCTAGCCCTAACTCTTATACAAAAATAGCCCTAATCTGAGCCCTAACACTAGATTTAACCCAAACCCTAACCCTAAAACTAGCCATAAACCTAACCCTAATCCTAGCACTAACCCTAGCTCTAATCCTATCCATTACCCTAAACCAAACCCTATTCATAATTCTAACACTAGTCCTAATCCTAATCCTTAGCCAAACCCAAACAATAACCATATAACTAGTCCTAAATCTACCCCTCATTCTAGATCTAACACTAACCCAAAACCTCACCCTAACCTGACCCTAACACTAATTATAGGTCTAAACCTGATCTTAAACTGAAGCAGAAACCTGAAACTAGCCCTACCAGTAAACTTATAACTAAAACTAACCCTAACACTAGCCCTAGAACTAAACCAAATCCTAAATCTAGCTATTACTCTAGCCCTTGACCTAAAAAAAAACTTAGTGCTAGCCCTAACAAATACCCTTAACCTAAAACAAACACTAACCCTACCACAAGACCTAACATTAGACCTATTGTGGTTTAACACTAACCCTAACTTTAACCTGAATAGTGGCCCTGACACTAACATTAAACCTAGCTCTAAACCTGACCCTAACCCAAAACCTAAAACTAATACTAGAACTAGCCGTAACCAGAACCCTAAAACTAGCTCTAATCAGAATCCTAGATCTTATATTACATATAGCACTAACCCTAGGCCTAAACCTAACACAAAACTTAAATAACCCTAACCCTAATCAAGGCCTAAACCTATCCTAAGCATAACCCTCACCCTAACCCTAACCGTAGTCTAACCCTAACCCTAAACCTCACCTTAGTCCTAACCCTTGCACAAAGCCTAACCCTTAGCCGAAACATAACCTTAGCACTATCCATAACCATAACCTAACCATAGCCCTAATCCTAACCTTAACCCTAGACCTAACACTAGCTCTAACCCTAGCCATTACCCTAACACTAACCCTAACCCTAATGATAACCCCAACCCTAAACCTAACTGAAACCCTAACCCAAACCATAAACCTAACCCTAGACCTAACCCTAACTTGCCATAGCCTTAACCCTAACTCAAACCCTAACTCTTACCCTAAAACCAACAGTAAACCTAAACCTAAAACTGAACTTAAACCTAAACCTAACCTGAAACATAAAGCTAACCTTATATCTAAACCAATCTATACCCTAAACCTAATCCTGAACCTAATGAAGACACTAGCCCTAACCCTATACCTAACCCTGACCATGACACTAAACCTAACCCTAGTTCTAGAACTAAACCTAGCTCAAAACCTAAACTTTACTCTGAATATAACCCTAACCCAACCCTAAGCTAGGGTTACAAGCCTAACACAAAACCTAACCTAACTCTAGCACTAATCCTAACCTAACCATAGCCCTAACCATAGATCTAAATCTATATATTATCTTTATGATAACCCTAGTCCTAATGCTAACCCTAGGCAGAACCCTAAACCTTTGCTAACCCTAAAGCTCTCCATTGCCCTAAGCCTACCCTAAAACCTAAACCTAACCAAATCAATTACCCTAACCCTAACTCTAACTCTAATGTTCATTTGAGCCCTATCCTTAAACCTTAACCTAAAATAAACCCTAAACCTGATCCTGACCAGAAAACTACACCTAGCTCTAAACCTGACCCTTACCCGAAGCCTAAAACTTACACTAGACATAGACACAAACCTAACCCTAAATCTACACCAAACTGTAACACTAGACCTTACATTAGCCCTAGCCCTAATTCTAGACCTAACACTAAAAAAAAAACCTATCCCTCATACTAGCCCCAAACCTAGGCTTAAGCATAACCCTAACCCTAACCCTAGCCCTAACCCTAATTCTAACCCTCACCCTACCTCTAAACCTAGCTATAAAACCATGCCTCCCCCTAAAATTTATTATAACCCTAGACTAACACTAGCCTTAGCTGAACACTAACCCTAGCCCTAATCCTAGCCCTAACTTAGCCCTATCCCTAAAACTAACCAAAACCCTAGGCTTAAGACTAATTCTAACTCTCACCCTAGCCCTAACCCTAGTTCTAACCCTATCTGTTACTGTATCCATAACCCTAGCCTTAACCCTTTCCCTATAGTTAAACCTAGCCCTAAACCTAGATCTAACGCTAAATTCAAATCTAACCATAACCCAAAGCCTAAGCCTAACACTAACACTAGCCCTAACCTTAATGCTAATCTTATAACTAGCCCAAACCCTATACCTAGGACTAAAACAAACAAACCTGAGCAACAGCCCTAACCCTAAACCTTAAGTTAAACCAAACCCTAACACCACACTTAGACATAACCTCAGCCCTAATTCAAGTCCTAACCGTAACCTTAAAACTTATCTTGAATCTGGCTCATATCCTAACACTGACCCTAGCTCTAAAGACCACCCTAAACTTAAACCAAACCCTAACAGTAACCCTAGCCCTAATTCAAGTCATAACCCTAACCTTAAATCTAACCCTGACCCTGACTGATATCCTAACAGTCACACAAGCTCTAAACAAAGCCCTCACATTAAACCAAACACTAACAGTAACCCTAGCCCTTATTTGAGTCCTAAACCTAATCCTAAAACTAACCCTGATGCTGACTCATATCCTAACAATAACCCTAGCTCTAAATATTACCCTAACCTTAAACCTAAACCTAACACTAGACCTACCCCTAAACGTAACCCTAAAACTAACCCTAATTGTAACCATGGCTCTTACATTAGCCAATGCCCAAATCTAGCCCTAACTCTAACACAAAAAACTATCCCTAATCCAAGCTCTAAAAATATATTTAACCCCAATCCTAACCCTAACCCTAACTCTAGCATTAACCTTAGCTCTAAGGATATCCCTTAACCTAACAAAAACCCTAACCCTAATGGTAACCCTAGACCTGTCTCTAATTCTTAGGCTAACCAAAACCCTAACCCTATTAATACTCCTAACCCTAGCCCTCATTCTAGCTCTAACCCTATCCCAAACCCTAATGCTAACCTTGATGCTTATTCTGACACTAACACTAACCCTAGGTCTAAAACTGACTCTAAACCTAGACCAAACCCTAACAGTACCCCTACACCTAAACCAAATTTTAAATCTAGCCTTAAATCTAGTCCTAGAAATAAACATAAACCTAGCCCTAGCCCTAACAAATCCTTAACATAACTGAAACACTAACCCTTAACCTAGTCATAAACCTAGACTAAATTCTGGCTGTAACCCTAAAACTAACTCTAACCCAAACACTGACACTGCCTTTAGAGAAAACCTATCTCTAGATCTGACCCTACCCCAAAATCTAAACCTAACACTAGACCTAGCCATAGCCTAACCCTACAACTAGCCCTCAACATAAGCCTACAACTTACATTACACATAGCCCCAACCCTAGGCCTAAACCTAACACAAAACCTAGAGTGAATCCTAGGGCTAAATCAAGCCTTAAGCATAACCATAACTCTAATTCTAGCCCTAACCCTAACCTAACCCTCGCCTTAGTCCGAATCCTAGCTCAAAGCCTAAATATTACTATAAACATAAACCTACACCTATCCCCCAATCTACCCCTAACACTAGCCCTAATCCTAACCTTAACCCTGACCCTAAACATAGCTCTAAACCTACCCATTACTTTAAACTAAACCTAACCTTATTAATAATTCTAGGCTTAATGCTATACCTAAACCTAACTGGAAAACTAACCCTAGACCTAACCTTAAACCTCACATTTGCCACAGACCTAACCCTAGCTCAAATGCTAACCCTTACTATAAACCTAAACATAACCATAGCCCTAACTCTAAGCCTAAACCTCAATCTAACCTTAAACACAGCCCTAAATCTACATCGAATTGTATACATTGCCCTAACCCTAACCCTATCCCTAATAATATCCCTATCCCTAATCCTAAACCTAACCTTATGAGTATTATGATATTATCCCTAGAAGAAACCCTAAACCTAACTCTCACAGTAGCCCTAACCCTGCTCAAAACCTAACCCTTATGCTAAACATAAACCTAAGCCTAACCCTAGTTTTAAGCCTAAACCTAACCCTAATTCAAGACCTATTCTTAACCATAAAACTAACCCTAAACTTAGCTCTAATCCTATCCATTATAATAACCCTTACCCTAATGTGAACCCTAGGCCTAATCTTAACCCTATCACTAACCCTAACCCTATCAATTACCCTAAACCTAATGTAATCACTAAACAAAACCCTATCATTACCCTAACACACAACCTATTGCTAATTCAAGCCCTAAACCTAAAACCTAACCTCAAACAAACTCTAACACTGACACTGACCCTAATAAATCTCCTAGCTCTAAGAATGATTTTACACTAAACCTAACCCTTACACTAGACCTAGCCATAACACTAAATGTAAAACTATCACCAACAATAAGCTTAGACCTGACATTAGCCATAGCCCTAATCCTAGCCCTAAACCTAACACAAACCCCAGCCCTTATCCTAGCCGTAAACCTAGCCTTAATCCTAACCCTAAACCTAACTTGAGGCCTAACCCAAGAACTAACCCTAGCCATAATATTAGCACTAATTTAGTCCTATTCATAACCGTAGCCCTAACCCTAGCCCGATGACTAACTCTAACACTCACCCTAGCCCCATCCTGAGTTCTAACCCTATCCCTTACTGGAACCCTAATCCTAGTGCTAAACCCAGCCCTAACCCTAGCCCTATCATTAGCTCTAGCCCTAACATAGATCTAATTTTAACTCTAAATCAAACCCTAACCCTAAACCTAACACTAACCTTAAACCTAAATCTAAATCTAACTTTAGCCCTAGCCCTAAAACAAAACTGAGCCATAGCCCTAACCCTAACCCTTAACCTAAACTAACCACTAACCCTAAACCTAACCTTATCTAATTCTAATTTTAAGCTGAAAACTATAACTAACACTGACCCTGACTCTAACCATAATACTAACCATAGTCTAAACATCACCGTAACCCTAAACCTAAACCTAACACTAGTCCTACCTCTAACTCTAACCCTAAATTTAAAACTAGTTTTAACCCTGGTACTTACATTAGCCTTACCCCTAACTGTAGCATTAACTTAACCCAAAACCTAGCCCTAATCAAAGCCCTAAACTGAGCTTTAAACCTAAAACTAATCCTAACCCTAGCCCTAATCAAAACCATAACCCTAGCCCTATCCCTATCTCTAACCCTATCCATTGCCATAACCATAACTCTAAGCCTAAACATAAGCTATCCTTAATCCTAAACCTATGCATTATTCTAAAACAAACCTAAACCCTAAACCTCAAATTATAATTACACGAACACAAACCATAATGTTAATTCAAGGCCTAACTTTAAACCTTAACCTATCCCAAACTTCTAACCCAGACTTTGATCCTAATAATACCCCTAGCTCTAAACCTGACCCTAACCCTAAACCTAACCCTTACATTACATGTAGCCATAAACTGAAACCTAAAACTATCTTTAACCATAACCCTAGATCTGATATTAGTTCTAGCCCTAATCTTAGCCCTGACACTAAAATAAACCATAGCCCTCATGCTAGCCCCAAACCTAGCCTTAATCATTACCCTAACCCTAACTATAGCCCTAAGCCTAATTCTAACCTTCACCTTATCTCTAAACCTAGCTATAATGCCATTCCTTACCCTATATTTAACCCTAACCCTAACCCTAACTCTAGGCCTAAGGTGAACATTAACCCTAGCCCTAAACCTAGCCCTAATTTAACCCTATCCCTAACCCTAACCCTAGCCCTAAGACTAACTCTAACTCTCACACTAGCCCTATCCCTACTTCTAAACCTATCCATTACTGTAATCCTAAATCTAGCCCTAACCCTAGCCCTAAACCTAGCCATAACCATTGCCAAATCCTTATTCCTAGTCCTAACCCTAGATCTAACTGTAACTCTAAATCTAAGACTAAACCTAAGCCTAAGCCTAACATTAACATTAGCCCTATCCCTAACGCTAATCATAAAACTAGCCCTAACACTAACCCTTGCAGTAAAACAAAACCAAGGAATAGCCCTAACCCTAATCCTTAACTTAAATCAAACCTTAACACTACACCTAGACCTAACCCTAGCTTTAATTCGAGTCCTAATCTTAAACTTAATACTAACCCTGACTCTGACTCATATTCTAACACTCACCCTAATTTTAAACACCACCCTAACCTTAAACTGAACCCTTACAGTAACCCTAGCCTTAATTCAACTCCTAAACCTAACCCTAAAATTAAACCTGTCCCTATTAACCTAACACCATCACTAGCTCTAAATTTCACGCTAACCTTAAACCTGATCTTAACACTAGAGGTTTAACCTCTAACCATAACCTTAAAACTAACCCTAAAAGCCATACTTCTTACATTAGCCATTGCTGTAACCCTAGCCATAACCCTAAAAGAAAAACTAGCCCTAATCCGAGCCCTAAACCTAGCTTTAACCCTAGCCCTAGCCCTAAACCTAGCTCTAACCCTATTCCTTACCCTATGCCAAACCCTAAACCTAATTCTAATCCTAATCCTAATTCTAATTCTATTCCTTAACATAACCCAAACCCTAACCCTATTAGTAGCCCTAACCCTAGTCCTTATTCTAGCTCTAACCATAACCCAAACCCTAACCCTAACCCTGACCCTTATTCTGACCCTAACACTAATCATAGGTCTAAATCTGAAACTAACCTTAAACCGAAACCTAACACCAGCCCTACTGGTAATCTTATACCTAAACCTAACCCTAACACTATCCCTGGACCTAAATCTAATCCTTATCTATCCATAACTCTAGCCCTAGACCTAAAGAAAACCTAGCCCTAGCCCTAATAATAACCCTTAGCCTAAAGCCAAAAACTAACCCTTCCCCTAGTCTTAACCCAAGTCCTAATTCTGGCTTTGTCATTAACCATAACACTAAACTGAACACAGTCCCTGATACTAACACTAAACCTAGCTCTAAACATCACCCTAACCATAAACCTATCCCTAAAACTATACTTAGATCTAACATTAACCCTAATACTAGCCCTAATCATAACAAAGTTCTTACCTTTGCCATAGCCCTAACCTATTGCAAAACCTAGCCCTAACCCAAGCCCTACCCTAGCTTTAACCCTAAAGCTAACCATAACCCTAACCTTAGTCCTAACCCTAAACCTAAGCCTAACACTAGACCTAATCATAAGCATAACACTAGCGCTATCACTAGCTCTAACCCTATCCATTACCCTAATGATAACCCTAACACTTCTTCTAACCATAGGCTGAATCCTAAACCAATCCTTAACCCTAACCCTATCCATTACCCTATTCCTAACCTGAAATCTAAACCTAAAACTATCCTTAACCTATCCCTAACCGTAATGATAACTCGAGCCTTAACCCTAAACATTAATCTAATAAAAACCCTAATTCAGACCCTGACCCTAATAATACCCATAGCTCTAAACCTAACACTAACAAGAAACCTGACCCTTAAAATAGACCTAGTTATAAACCTAACCTTAAACTCTCCCTAAGTGTAACCCTAGACCTGACATTAGTCCTAGCTCTAATCCTAGTCCTAATCCTAACACAAAATTTAGCCCATATTCTAGCCATAAACTTCACCTTGATCATGAACCTATCCCTAAAAGTAGCTATAATCCCATCCCTTACCCTAAATCTAACCCTAACCCTAACCCTAACACTAACCCTAGCACTAAACCTAGGCGTAACCCTAACACTAACCCTAGTCCTAATCCCAGCCCTAATAGAGCCCTATCCCTAACCCAACCCTAAACCTAACCCTAAGACTAACTCAAACGCTCGCCCTAGCCTTATACCTAGTTGTAACCCTATCCCTTATCATCACCCTATACCTAGCCCTAAACTTAGCCCTTAACCTAGCCCTATCCTTACCCCTAGCTCAAAGCATAGATCTAAACCTAACTCTAAATCTAACCCTAAACCTAAGCATAAACCTCACACTAACACTAGCCCTAATCCTAAAACTAGCCCTAACTCTACCCTTAGCCCTAAAACAAAACCGAATCATAACCTTAACCTTACACCTAGCCCTAATCCTATCTCTAAATCTAGTCCTAACCCTAACCTAAAAGCTAATCTGGATTCTGACTCTGACCCTAACATTAAATCTAGCTATAAACATCATTGTAGCTGTAAATTTAACCCTAACACTAGACATAGCCCTATCCCTAACTCTATCACTAGCTGTAATCCTAACACTAATTTGTACATTAGCAGTAGCCTTAAACCTAGCCCTAACTTAACAGAAAACCTAGCCTTAATCCGAGTCCTAAACCTAGTTTTTTTGTTAATATTTATTTTTTAGTTTTCAGTGGACACAACATCTTTATTTTATTGGTATGTGGTGCTGAGGATCGAACCCAGCACCCTGCACATGCCAGGTGAGCACGCTACTTCTTGAGCAACATCCCCAGCCACTAAACGTAGCTTTAACCCTTAATGTAAATCTAACCCTAACCCCACAAAAAGCCCTAATCCTATACATATCCCTACCCCTAATCTTAGGTCTAACCCAATCCATTACCCTAATGATAACCCATTATGCTAACCCTAGGCCTAACCCTAATCCTATCCATTACACTAAACCACACCTAAACCCTAACCCTAACCCAAACAAAAGCCCTAATCCTATACATAACCCTACCCCTAATCTTAGGTCTAACCCTATCCATTACCCTAATGATAACCC